>NC_086448.1:349345521-349498021 GCF_028390025.1 Pseudophryne corroboree | reverse complement strand
ACTATACATACTTAAACCCATTTTCACTAAAAATGCTGCACTATTTGCTTTTCAATTACATTTTCCCATAGAGTTATTGGGGAATCATTGACAGACAAGCCACACTCCTGTTCTCAAAAACTATTATCGCTGAAGAACAAGTAGTGCTGTAAGAATTATAAACTATATATTGGCATACATGCACTTAATAGAGTGACGTGTAAATAAAGTACACCTTTCTAATGCTACACCTTGCTCAATGATGAGCCTGGAGGCATGTACTGTATTTAACAAGGTGTTTGAAAACCCTTAGAGATTCGGGTCCATGCCGATATAATACCATCACGCAGTTGCTGCAAATATCCTGTTCTACCCAGAGATGGATTGAGATATGGCGACTCATGTTTATGGAACCAACTTCAGCAGATGTGTGTTTTGACATGGCATGATACCCTGTTGGCAGTATGCACTAGAAGATCTTCTGAAGCAAAATCCAAAATAAACTGCATTTGAAGATAGATGATAATCTGGTAGGCTGTGACTTTTAAACAATGCTCAGTTAGATCAAAACAGTAATCAAAACATTCCCTACACCAGGCCTGGCCAACCTGTTACACTCCAGCTGTTGTGAAATTACAAGTTCCAGCATTCCCTACTAGACTTTTGCTATTAGGAAATGCTAAAACTGTAGTAGAGCATGCTGGGATGTATAGATTCACAACAGCTGTAGAGCCACAGGTTGGCTAGGCCTGCCCTACACCATTAGACAACAAATACCCCTTGAGCTGTTGACAAAAGGTAGGATTTAGCAATAGATTCAGGTTTATGTCAAAGAGACCACCATCCATAGGTCACCGCAGAAATCCAGATTTCAGGCTTGGTTTTTCAGTGTCTGGGCACAGGCTCTTCAAAACCAGTGTAGCGCCAGATTCCTGTTAGCTGATAGAAGTGGAATTCTGTGTGTTTTATCCCTGTAGTACACCACTTAAAGGTTTGAGATGCTGTGGGTCTTCTGTATGCCACGGTTAAAGTGCTTGGTCAATTGAATGGTTAAAGTTGACAAGGAAAGGACGATCAGTCAATTTATCTTTCTAATTTTCTTTTTACTCATTTCATTAACAAGGCATACACACTCCACAAACAAGATTCTGGGAAAACTGAGACCCTATTCAGGGTACCGAACCACATAGTCAGACACCACCATACTGTATTCCCTGAATGTTACACTTCTGCTAAGTGCACACCGTGCCAGATGTAACCTATGCGGTGCGCCCTACTTGGCTGCCTCAGATGGTTCTTTCTTGGGTGAGAAGCACAGCACGTGGATCGAACAATTAAGTGTGTATCATACTACACGTTTTATTCACCCATATTAGGTCTTTTCTTTTTTTTTAGTTTCTTGTATGGTATATCTCACACATTGTAACCTTTGTAATGCACCCAAGATGGCTGTATCACCTGGCACACCCATGGGTGGGATGAAAAATACTTGGAATGAATGGTTATGCAAGGGTTCTGCTTCTAGCTTTAGCACATAGCAATTTGCTCATTTTGTGTCACCTTTTCTAGGCATTGTGTATTTAGTGCAGGGCCGGCTCCAGGCACGTTTGACTGGAGCGGCCGCATGGGGCGCTGGGATTTAAAGGGTGGCCGGACATTTCTAATGTGGTGCCAGCAATCAGCCAATCATAGCTCGTGGACCAGCAGTGGAGGCTCCTGATTGGCTGTAGGGCCACGAGCTTTGATTGGCTCATGGACCAGCGCCATATTTGAGATGCCCGGTGCCGGAGACGGGAGAGCTGCGGACAAGACACGTTGATTGACATTGTGGTGACTGAGTGAGCAGGGGGTGAGGCGGACGGGTTCCCTTACACAGCCTCAACCGCCACACTGGGAGCCAGTTATTCCGGTTCCCCAGGTACCACTCTGCTCCCATGTGTAGCACTGCAGCTTGGGACGCTTGTTCCTGCTGCCGTGGCTCTCTGACTGAATGTAGCGCTGAGCTGAGCCTGCTGAGGTGGCGGGAGTGAAGCTCCCAGACCTCAGCATTCAGCACAGTGCGCACCCCTATCCCTGCCGCACTGGGAGCTGCACAGGTCCCAGCCGCTCCCTCCCTGGACAGCGCAGCGCACAGGTCCCCGGGAGAGCTGGATCATTTCAGCGGCGTATCCGTACGGGAGCCATTGCCGCTCACTTCCCCTGGTGTGTGCGACTATTTGTGTAGCCGACATGCGCACACTGCACACAGCCCGGGCACATATATATTGCTTCTACCCTGTATACACTGCTCCTATATACCGATACTACCCTGCATTTAGGAGCAGTGCAGTAGCAGTATATAGGAGCAGTGTATACAGGGTAGCAGTATATAGGTGCAGTGTATATATAGAAGCAGTTTATAAGAGCAGTGTATACACACTGCTTCTATATATACACTGCTCCTATATACTGCTCCCCTGTATACACACTGCTATATATACACATACACACACACACACATACATATACATACTGCTCCTATATACTGCTATATATACACACTGCTCCTATATACAACTACCCATATACACACACACTGCTACCTATATACTGCTACCCTGTATATACTGCTACTACCCTGTATACACTCCTCCTAAATATTGCTACTACCCTGTATACACACTGCTTCTATATATACATTGCTCCTATCCTGCATACACTGCTCCTAAATACTGCTACCCTGTATACACACTGCTCAGAAATACTACTACCCTCTATATACAAGTGTATATATATATATATATATATATATATATATATATTTATACACACACAAATATAGATATATATACATACACACACAAATATAGATATATATACATACATACACAAATATATATATATAAGTAAATAAATAAATATCCAGATTGCCCGGCTCTCCCATACATGTATGATCTGATGACAATGCAAAATATGCATTGAAACGTTGTCCTCAAGTGTGCCTGCGTACAGTCGTCTTTCAAGTCGCTAGGAGTGCCGCATCTCTTGGAAAGTGTATATATATATATATATATATATATATATATATATATATATATATATATATATATATATATATATATATATATATATACACACACATACATATATATATATATATATATATATATATATATATATATATATATATATACATATATATATATATATATATACATATATATATAAGAATTTACTTACCGATAATTCTATTTCTCATAGTCCGTAGTGGATGCTGGGGACTCCGAAAGGACCATGGGGAATAGCGGCTCCGCAGGAGACTGGGCACAAAAGTAAAAAGCTTTAGGACTACCTGGTGTGCACTGGCTCCTCCCCCTATGACCCTCCTCCAAGCCTCAGTTAGGATACTGTGCCCGGACGAGCGTACACAATAAGGAAGGATTTTGAATCCCGGGTAAGACTCATACCAGCCACACCAATCACACCGTACAACTTGTGATTTGAACCCAGTTAACAGCATGATAACAGAGGAGCCTCTGAAAAGATGGCTCACAACAATAATAACCCGATTTTTGTAACAATAACTATGTACAAGTATTGCAGACAATCCGCACTTGGGATGGGCGCCCAGCATCCACTACGGACTATGAGAAATAGAATTATCGGTAAGTAAATTCTTATTTTCTCTAACGTCCTAGTGGATGCTGGGGACTCCGAAAGGACCATGGGGATTATACCAAAGCTCCCAAACGGGCGGGAGTGTGCGGATGACTCTGCAGCACCGAATGAGAGAACTCCAGGTCCTCCTCAGCCAGGGTATCAAATTTGTAGAATTTTGCAAACGTATTTGCCCCTGACCAAGTAGCTGCTCGGCAAAGTTGTAAAGCCGAGACCCCTCGGGCAGCCGCCCAAGATGAGCCCACTTTCCGTGTGGAATGGGCTTTTACAGATTTTGGCTGTGGCAGGCCTGCCACAGAATGTGCAAGCTGAATTGTGCTACAAATCCAACGAGCAATCGTCTGCTTAGAAGCAGGGGCACCCAGCTTGTTGGGTGCATACAGGATAAACAGCGAGTCAGATTTTCTGACTCCAGCCGTCCTGGAAACATATATTATCAGGGCCCTGACTACGTCCAGCAACTTGGAATCCTCCAAGTCCCTAGTAGCCGCAGGCACCACAATAGGCTGGTTTAAGTGAAATGCTGAAACCACCTTAGGGAGAAATTGAGGACGAGTCCTCAATTCTGCCCTGTCCGTATGAAAAATCAGGTAAGGGCTTTTATAGGATAAAGCCGCCAATTCTGAGACACGCCTGGCTGAAGCCAGGGCTAACAGCATTACCACTTTCCATGTGAGATATTTTAAGTCCACAGTGGTGAGTGGTTCAAACCAATGTGATTTTAGGAATCCCAAAACTACATTGAGATCCCAAGGTGCCACTGGAGGCACAAAAGGAGGCTGTATATGCAGTACCCCCTTGACAAACGTCTGAACTTCAGGAACTTAAGCTAGTTCTTTTTGGAAGAATATTGACAGGGCCGAAATTTGAACCTTAATGGACCCTAATTTGAGGCCCATAGACAGTCCTGTTTGCAGGAAATGCAGGAATCGACCCAGTTGAAATTCCTCTGTAGGGGCCTTCCTGGCCTCACACCACGCAACATATTTACGCCAAATACGGTGATAATGTTGCACAGTTACATCCTTCCTGGCTCTGATCAGGGTAGGGATAACTTCATCCGGAATGCCTTTTTCCTTCAGGATCCGGCGTTCAACCGCCATGCCGTCAAACGCAGCCGCGGTAAGTCTTGGAACAGACATGGTCCCTGCTGGAGCAGGTCCTTTCTTAGAGGTAGAGGCCACGGGTCTTCCGTGAGCATCTCTTGAATTTCCGGGTACCAAGTCCTTCTTGGCCAATCCGGAGCCACGAGTATAGTCTTTACACCTCTCCTTCTTATGATTCTCAGTACCTTGGGTATGAGAGGCAGAGGAGGGAACACATATACTGACTGGTACACCCACGGTGTTACCAGAGCGTCCACAGCTATTGCCTGAGGGTCCCTTGACCTGGCGCAATATCTGTCCAGTTTTTTGTTGAGGCGGGACGCCATCATGTCCACCTTTGGTTTTTCCCAACGGTTCACAATCATGTGGAAGACTTCTGGATGAAGTCCCCACTCCCCCGGGTGAAGATCGTGTCTGCTGAGGAAGTCTGCTTCCCAGTTGTCCACTCCCGGAATGAACACTGCTGACAGTGCTATCACATGATTTTCCGCCCAGCGAAGAATCCTTGCAACTTCCGTCATTGCCCTCCTGCTTCTTGTGCCGCCCTGTCTGTTTACGTGGGCGACTGCCGTGATGTTGTCCGACTGGATCAACACCGGCTGACCCTGAAGCAGAGGCCTTGCCTGACTTAGGGCATTGTAAATGGCCCTTAGTTCCAGGATATTTATGTGAAGTGACGTTTCCATGCTTGACCACAAGCCCTGGAAATTTTTTCCCTGTGTGACTGCTCCCCAGCCTCTCAGGCTGGCATCCGTGGTCACCAGGACCCAATCCTGAATGCCGAATCTGCAGCCCTCTAGGAGATGAGCACTCTGTAACCACCACAGGAGAGACACCCTTGTCCTTGGAGATAGGGTTATCCGCTGATGCATCTGAAGATGCGATCCGGACCACTTGTCCAGCAGATCCCACTGAAAAGTTCTTGCGTGGAATCTTCCGAATGGAATCGCTTCGTAAGAAGCCACCATCTTTCCCAGGACCCTTGTGCATTGATGCACTGACACTTGTCCTGGTTTTAGGAGGTTCCTGACTAGCTCGGATAACTCCCTGGCCTTCTCCTCTGGGAGAAACACCTTTTTCTGGACTGTGTCCAGAATCATCCCTAGGAACAGTAGACGTGTTGTTGGAATCAGCTGCGATTTTGGAATATTTAGAATCCACCCGTGCTGACGTAGCACTACCCGAGATAGTGCTACTCCGACCTCTAACTGTTCCCTGGACCTTGCCCTTATCAGGAGATCGTCCAAGTAAGGGATAATTAAGACGCCTTTTCTTCGAAGAAGAATCATCATTTCGGCCATTACCTTGGTAAAGACCCGGGGTGCCGTGGACAATCCAAACGGCAGCGTATGAAACTGATAATGACAGTTTTGTACCACAAACCTGAGGTACCCTTGGTGAGAAGGGTAGATTGGGACATGGAGATAAGCATCTTTGATGTCCAGAGATACCATATAGTCCCCTTCTTCCAGGTTCGCTATCACTGCTCTGAGTGACTCCATCTTGAATTTGAACCTTTTTATGTAAGTGTTCAAGGATTTTAGATTTAAAAATTGGTCTCACCGAGCCGTCCGGCTTCGGTACCACAAACAGCGTGGAATAATACCCCTTTCCCTGTTGTAGGAGGGGTACCTTGATTATCACCTGCTGGGAATACAGCTTGTGAATAGCTTCCAATACTGCCTCCCTGTCGGAGGGAGACGTTGGTAGAGCAGACTTCAGGAACCGGCGAGGGGGAGACGTCTCGAATTCCAATTTGTACCCCTGTGATACTACCTGCAGGATCCAGGGGTCCACTTGCGAGTGAGGCCACTGCGCGTTGAAATTTTTGAGACGGGCCCCCACCGTGCCTGAGTCCGCTTGTAAAGCCCCAGCGTCATGCTGAAGACTTGGCAGAAGCGGGGGAGGGCTTCTGCTCCTGGGAAGAGGCTGCCTGGTGCAGTCTTTTTCCCCTTCCTCTGCCCCGGGGCAGAAATGAGTGGCCTTTTGCCCGCTTGCCCTTATGGGGACGAAAGGACTGAGTTTGAAAAGACGGTGTCTTTTTCTGCTGAGAGGTGGATTTTCCAGCTGTTGCTGTGGCCACCAGGTCCGATAGACCGACCCCAAATAACTCCTCCCCTTTATACGGCAATACTTCCACATGTCGTTTGGAATCCGCATCACCTGACCACTGTCGCGTCCATAACCCTCTTCTGGCAGAAATGGACATCGCACTTACTCTTGATGCCAGGGTGCAAATATCCCTCTGTGCATCTCGCATATATAGTAATGCATCCTTTAAATGCTCTATAGTCAATAATATACTGTCCCTATCCAGGGTATCAATATTTTCAGTCAGGGAATCCGACCAAGCCACTCCAGCGCTGCACATCCAGGCTGAGGCGATTGCTGGTCGCAGTATAACACCAGTATGTGTGTATATACCTTTTAGGATATTTTCCAGCCTTCTATCAGCTGGTTCCTTGAGGGCGGCCGTATCAGGGGACGGTAACGCCACTTGTTTTGATAAGCGTGTGAGCGCCTTATCTACCCTAGGGGGTGTTTCCCAACGCGCCCTAACCTCTGGCGGGAAAGGGTATAGTGCCAATAATTTATTAGAAATCAGCAGTTTTTTATCGGGGGAAACCCACGGTATCACACACCTCATTCAATTCATCTGATTCAGGAAAAACTACGGGTAGTTTTTTCACACCCCACATAATACCCTTTTTGTGGTACTTGTAGTGTCAGAAATGTTCAACGCCTCCTTCATTGCCGTGATCATGTAACGTGTGGCCCTACTGGACATTACGTTTGTCTCCTCACCGTCGACACTGGAGTCAGTATCCGTGTCTGGGTCTGTGTCGACCATCTGAGGTAACGGGCGCTTTAGAGCCCCTGACGGTGTTTGAGACGCCTGGACAGGCACTAACTGATTTGCCGGCTGTCTCATGTCGTCAACAGTTTTTTGCAAAGTGCTGACATTGTCACGTAATTCCTTAAATACGACCATCCAGTCAGGTGTCGACTCCCTAGGGGGTGACATCACTAAAACAGGCAATTGCTCCGCTTCCACATCATTTTCCTCCTCATACATGTCGACACAATCGTACCGACACCCAGCACACACACAGGGAATGCTCTGATAGAGGACAGGACCCCACGAGCCCTTTGGGGAGACAGAGGGAGAGTTTGCCAGCACACACCAGAGCGCTATATCTGTATAGGGATAACCTTATATAAGTGTTTCTCCCTTTTATAGCTGCTGTATGTATATTAACTGCCAAATAGTGCCCCTCCTCTCTTGTTTTACCCTGTTTCTGTAGCAGGACTGCAGGGGAGAGTCAGGGAGCCGTCCTTCCAGCGGAGCTGTGAGGGAAAATGGCGCTTGTGTGCTGAGGAGATAGGCTCCGCCCCCTTCACGGCGGCCTTTTCTCCCGCTTTTTTTAGGAAAACTGGCAGGGGTTAAATGCATCCATATAGCCCAGGAGCTATATGTGATGCATTTCTTTAGCCATATAAGGTTTAAAACGTGTTTTATTGCGTCTCAGGGCGCTCCCCCCCAGCGCCCTGCACCCTCAGTGACCGGAGTGTGAAGTGTGCTGAGAGCAATGGCGCACAGCTGCGGTGCTGTGCGCTACCTTATTTGAAGACAGGAACGTCTTCTGCCGCCGATTTTTCTGGACCTCTTCGCTCTTCTGGCTCTGTAAGGGGGCCGGCGGCGCGGCTCCGGGACCCATCCAGGCTGAACCTGTGATCGTCCCTCTGGAGCTAATGTCCAGTAGCCAAGAAGCCCAATCCACTCTGCACGCAGGTGAGTTCGCTTCTTCTCCCCTTAGTCCCACGATGCAGTGAGCCTGTTGCCAGCAGTACTCACTGAAAATAAAAAAACCTATTTAAACTTTTACTCTAAGCAGCTCAGGAGAGCCACCTAGCATGCACCCTTCTCGTTCGGGCACAAAAATCTAACTGAGGCTTGGAGGAGGGTCATAGGGGGAGGAGCCAGTGCACACCAGGTAGTCCTAAAGCTTTTCACTTTTGTGCCCAGTCTCCTGCGGAGCCGCTATTCCCCATGGTCCTTTCGGAGTCCCCAGCATCCACTAGGACGTTAGAGAAATAATAAATAAATAAATATATTATATATATATACACATATATATATATATATATATATATATATATATATATATATACACACACACACATATACATATACACACACACATATATACATACACTGCTCCTATATACTACTACCCTGTATACATTGCGCTTATATACTGCTGCTACCCAGTATATACTGTCCTATCCTACATATACTGCTCCTATACACTGCTACTACCCTACATATACTGCTCATATACACTGCTACCACATATCCTATACACACTGCTCCTATATACTGCTACTACCCTGTATACACTATCCTATACACTGCTACTACCCTGTATATACTGCTCCTACCCTACATATACTGCTCCTATGCACCGCTACTACCCTTCATAATGCCGGCACAGACCTAGCGGCAGCGGTTTTCTCCTCACCGGGTGCCCCGGAGGTTAACATCACAGCCGCTGTCTTGTGCTGCTGGGGAGACTGGACAGGAGCTCTCGAACCCCAGTGGTCGGCACTGTGCGCTGCAGCCTGGGACGGTTCTCCCGTCTCCAGAGGCTCCTCACGTCCCCTCTCCCCCAGTGCAGCGCATTGTGGGATAGCACTCATAGCTTCGGCCGCCGGAGAGAGTCGTGGCACACCAAAGTCAGCAGCACTACTGGGGGGCATACGTGTATCTGGCAATACGTGTATCTGGCACTACTTGGAACATACGTGTATCTGGCACTGCACTACCGGAGTCATTATGTCTACTGGGGTCACTGTGCATCTGGCACTATACTGGAAAGTTGTGTATCTGGCACTACACTGGGGACATTGGGGCAGATGTATTAAGCCTGGAGAAGGCATAAAGAAGTGACAAAGCAGTGATAAGTGGAAGTTGATAACACATCAGCCAATCAGCTCCAATATGTAAATTGACAATTATGAGCTGATAAGTGCAAGGTGATAACACACCAGCCTATCACTGCTGTATCACTTCTCCAGGCTTAAAACATCTGCCCATTATGTGTAAGGAACACTACTGTGGGCGTTGTGTAAGGCTGCTAATTGTGTGTGTGTAGAGGGTGTGTGAAAATATATTTATTTATAGCTTGAGAATACAAGGTTGTGAGGCCACGCCCACTTTGCTAGGAGCACGCATTGGGGGGGGGGGGGGCCTTCAAAATGGATTATGTAACCTGTGAATTTTATTGCATAAAATGGCTGCACCAACCCTGCATTAAGTTCATGTATACTATGTTCATTGTTTTTCAGTTTGTTTTCCTCTTGCGGAAACAGACCTCTGTGCTATTTTTGACGTTTGTAAAGCGACTGAATCCTGCTGGAGAAAATTGCTATATAAATAAAAATTATATCTAGCATATGTCAACTGTCCCTATACTACCTAATAAGAGGTATATAAATGGATGCTTTTCTGCATCTTCGGGAGTTATTATGCACCTATCGGTGACCAGCACAATACTTCATTTTTACATCAAAAGGCTTAATACCTTTTTGAATGATAATTGAGGCAGTGCGGACTAGTGATTTAGGACTGGTTAAAAAACTGCTCTGTGTAGTCTCCCAAGAGACATGATCAAAGCCTTCTTCAGACTAAATTCTGCTTCCATTGCCTGCAAGCCACTCACCAAGAGTATGTCAGTGATATTAATGCAGACATCACTAAAGGTTCTTTAAGGTATAATCTTCCTGTGTGGTCTTCTGACAGATACGCTGTCACCTACTACAGGGGTATACAACTTTTCTAAAGTGAGGTTTGTTATACAAGGTAGATAACATGACACCTGCAACTGCCCAGGGTTACAGTCTGTACTGTCTACAAGAGGACTGCTAAATATTATATCTTAGTATACAGCAGTGGCACATGCAAAGTCAGAACTCTGGCATGGAAGTATTAAGCCAGAAATCATTTGGACCAATATACTAAAAAGTTATTACTTATTAGATAAACACAAAGCATGCAAATATATCTTCTCAGTAAAGTGTACAATTTAATTTCAGATACTAGTCACACAATACCATCAAGGAGGCGTCTGATTAGCTACAAATTTATTCTGCAGCAGGACAACTACCCCAAACATACAGTCAATGTCATTAAGAACTATCTTCAGCGTAAAGAAGTCCTGGAAGTGATGATATGGCCCCAGTTGAGCTTTGATCTCAACATAGAGTCTGTCTAGGATTACATGGGAGAGACAGAAGGATTCGAGCACCTACAGCCACAGAAGATCTGTTGATAGTTCTCAAAGATGTTTGGAACAACCTCCCTGTAGAGTTCCTTCAAAATCTGTGTGCAAGTGTACCTAGAAGAAATGAGCTGTTTTGAAGGTAAAAGGGTGGTCACACAAAATGGGATACAGTCATTGGGTCGACCACTACTGGTTGACATGCATTAGGTAGACATGGAAAAAGGTCGACATGTGTTTTTCACATTTCTTTTTCATTTTTTGAACTTTTTCATTTTTTACAATCCACGTGGACTATGATTGTGAATAGTAGCCTATGCCAAGCACAGTGATAGCTGAGCGAGGCATCTTGCCCGAACAAAGGGGACACGGTGCACTAATTGGGGTTCCCAGTCACTTTACGATGAAAACGGCACCAAAGTAAGAAAAAATTATGTCGACCTTTTTCCATAGCGACCTTGTTCATGTCGACATATTTCAGGTGTCTACCTAGTCAATGCCAATAGTTGTCGACCTAATGCATGTCGATCCTATGACCTATACCCATTAACACTACTATTTTTTTTTTTAAAGAATTCTTACTTTGTAGCATTTTTTCCCATACTTGTCTAAATCTTTTGCACAGTACTGTACTTTAACAGAAAAAAAGGAGCGATTTATATGTTCTAGAACTATTCATGAACATTTAGACACTATGGGGCAAACTCAATTGTGCCAAGCGCCCCCTGCTGGGAGTTTATTGGAGCTATTCAATGGTAGCTCCGATCAAACACCCATTAGTAGTTAATGTAACATAGTAACTGAGGTTGAAAAAAGACAATTGTCCATCGAGTTCAACCTATTTGTGGTCTCCTATGCAGTCTTATTATAGGACTAGTTATTTTTATGTTAGGACTAGTTAAATTAACTAATGCGTGCCTACGCACCATAACCCTGAATATCTTTATCCAATAGCAATTTATCTAACCCATTCTTAAAAGTGTTGACCGAGTCCGCAGTTACTACTCTCTCGGGCAGGTAATTCCAAACACGTATTGTTCTTACTGTGAGAAAACCTTTTCGCCTCAATGTGCGGAAACTCCTCTCCTCTAACCTAAGCGAGTGACCACGTGTCCTCTGTACTGATCTTATAGAAAACAGGTCCCTCCCAAGCTCTGTGTATTGACCCCTTATATATTTGTAGAGGTTGATCATGTCTCCTCTTGGTCTCCTCTTTTCCAATGTAAACATGCCTAGCCTTGCAAGCATTTCCTCGTATTCCAGCGTCTCAATGCCCTTGATTAGCTTGGTCGCCCGCCTCTGAACCTTTTCTAGCTCCAGGATATCCTTTTTGTAATATGGTGCCCAAAATTCCACACAGTATTCAAGATGAGGCCTCACTAGTGATTTATATAATGGGAGTATAATACTCTGGTCCCTTGCATCAATTCCCCGTTTTATGCATGCTAACATCTTATTAGCCTTCTTTGCTGCACTCCTACTTTCGGTACTGCTGCTTAATTTGTTATCTATGTGAACCCCTGAGTCTTTTTCCAGTACAGAATCCTCTAATATTACCCCATTTAGTATGTAGGTGTTATTTTTGGTCTTGCCCCTACAGTGCATTACCTTACACTTGTCTGTCTTGAATCTCATTCTCCATTTTGCTGCCCATGCTTCCAGTTTAGTTAAGTAGTTCTGAAGAGACTCAGCATCCCCCTCCGTGTTTATAACCTTACACAAATTGGTATCGTCTGCGAAAACTGATACCATGCTCTCTAGACCTACTGTTAGGTCGTTGATGACAATGTTGAACAAAAGTGGTCCAAGTACAGACCCTTGTGGCACACCACTTAGTACTTTAGTCCAATTTGAAAATGATCCATTGACCACAACGCACTGCTCCCTATTATCTAACCAATTACTGACCCAAGTGCATATTGTGCTCCCTAGCCCTATTTCTTGTAGCTTGTATATAAGACGCATGTGTGGTACAGTGTCGAAAGCTTTGGCAAAGTCTAAAAAGATTATATCCACCTCCTTACCCTGCTCCAGGTTTGCACTTACTGTTTCATAAAAGCCAAGTAAGTTGGTCTGACATGATCTGTCCTTCACAAATCCATGTTGGTTCCTTTTAATGACCTTATTTGCTTCAAGGAACTTTTGAATACTGTCCCTTAGAATACCTTCCAATACTTTCCCCACTATAGATGTAAGTCTAACTGGTCTATAATTACCTGGTTCAGCTTTGCTCCCCTTTTTAAATATCGGCACTACCTCCACTATCGCCAGTCTTTGGGAACCATACCCGATTTAACCGAATCCATGAAGATCAAAAATAGGTTTAGCAGCTAAACCATTCTAAAGAGCTTAATGAGGCAACAATTGGGCGCTTTGAGCACCCAAACTACGGACTAAACATTTTTTTCTGGCACCTCCGGAGGCTGTGAGAAAAAACGTGAATGTCATGGCTAAAGGGCGTCTGATCGGAGAAACAACCGACACTCCAATAGATACCTATTCCTATAGATGCCCAGCAGGAGACGCGCAACACAATTCAATCAGCCACTATACCAGGGCTGGCCAAACCGGTCCTCAAGATCTACCAACAGTACATGTTTTCCAGGCCTCCTGGAGATCTGTAGAATTGTCAGTTAGGAATGAATGCAGCACATCTTAATTAGTAATGACTACACCTGTGTACTAGCAGGCATGTCCAAACTGCGGCCCTCCAGCTGTTGAGAAACTACACATCCCAGCATGCCCTGACACAGCTTTAGCATTCTCTGACAGCAAAACTGTGTCAGGGCATGCTGGGATATGTAGTTTCACAACAGCTGGAGGGCCGCAGTTTGGACATGCCTGAGCTAGGTGGTCTGGAAAATGTGAACTGTTGGTAGATCTCGAGGACTGGTTTGGCCAGCCCTGCATTATACGCATCTTCTTAGAAAAGCAGATAAATGGCAGCATCTGGTTTCAAAAACAAACCAAGAAGTAGCCACTTAAATAAGGTTATTAGTGTTAAAATTCAGCAATCCAAAAACTATTATAGTGGTAGCTAAATATACCACCATAGTAAAGGTTATTCAGTATGAGACAATGAAGTGGGCACAAAGTCCAGATCTAAACATTCTGTGAGTTTTATATTTAAAATAAGTATCGCAGTTGTGGACTCAAGTCCTGTGTTTAGAAGTGAAGTTCTCATAACTGGCACTTTGCCAGTGGATTCTGGCTATAAGTGTTCTAGTTCCTATTTCAACACAGAGCAGGAGAAACAGTCACTCCAACCACATACTCTGACTTGAACAATGAAAAATTAGGATTTTGGTTACCTACCGGTAAATCATTTTCTCGTAGTCCGTAGAGGATGCTGGGGTCCATACTAGTACCATGGGGTATAGACTGGTCCACCAGGAGCCATTGGCACTTTAAGAGTTTGAGAGTGTGGGCTGGCTCCTCCCACTATGCCCCTCCTACTCAGTCTAGAAACTGTGCCCGAGGAGACGGACATCTTCGAGAGAAGGATTTAACACAGATAGTGGCGAGATTCATACCAGTTCACACATACAAGGCACATCAAATTAACTTAGCTTGAAAACTCAACAACCGCTGAGAACATTACTTACAAAGTAAACAACGCAATACTTAACTAAAACAAAGTTGTACTGAACCAGATAACATTTGCAGGAAAACTACGGACCACGAGAAAAATTTTTTATGGTAGGTAACCAAAATCCTATTTTCTGTTATGTCCTAGAGCAGGGGTGGGGAACCTTTTTTCTACCAAGGGCCATTTGGATATTTATAAAATCCTTCGGGAGCCATACAAAAATTATCAACTTAAAAATTAGCCTGCCCCCCAGTAGATATGCCCCCAGTAGTTATGCCCCAGTAGATATGCCCCCAGTAAGCAGTTATGCCCCCCCAGTAGATATACCCGCAGTCAGTTGTTATGCCCCATTACACATGCCCCCAGTCACTTGTTATTCCCCATTATATATGCCTCCTAGTTGCGTCGCTTACACGCACACATTAAAAGGAAAAAAACCACAACTCACCAGCCCTGCTCCTACTTCCGGACCATTGCTTTCCGCCTGGACTCCCGCTCCTCAGAACTATGGGAGAGATGTCATGACATCTCTTCCATAGCACCGCACAGCCGCACACGCACACTGCCAGAGCCAGATCTCAGGAGTGAGCTCCTGCCTCCGGCTGCTGCTGAGGGGAAGAAGCCGGGCGCCTGTTAGTGACAAAATGTCAGTGGGTGCCTGGCATCTCCCTCGGTTAGGTGAGCCTGATCAAGTTGCTCTGCGGGCCTGTCCTAGAGGATGCTGGGGTCCATACTAGTACCGTGGGGATGTACCAAAGCTCCCAGAACGGAAGGGAGAGCGCGGAGGCTCCTGCAGAACTGATTGGCCTCTGAAGATCTGAAGTTCAGTCAAAGTATCGAACCTGTAGAACTTTGCAAACGTGTTCGACCCAGACCTAGTTGCTGCTCGGCAAAGTTGTAACGCCGAGACACCCCGGGCAGACCCCACCTTACGTGTAGAGTGCAACTTGACAGACGCAGGACACGGCAAGCCTGCCATAGAATACGCATGCTGGATAGTGAACCTGATCCAGCGAGATATTGTCTGCTTAGAAGCAGGACACCCAAATTTCTTGGGATCACAGGACAAACAGAGTCCGATTTCCTGTGACGAGCAGTCCTCTTCACATAAATTTTCAGAGCCCTTACAACATCCAAGGACTTTGATGAAATTAAGGTGTCAGTAGCCACTGGCACCACAATAGGTTGGCTGATATGAAATACAGATACAACCTTCAGAAGAAACTGCTGACGTGTCCAGAGTTCAGCTCTATCTTCGTGGAAGATCAAGTATGGGCTTTTACACGATAAAGCCCCCAACTCCGACACACGTCTAGCAGAAGCTAAAGCCAACAAAGGGACAGCTTTCCACGTGAGAAATTTGACTTCAACCTCCTGTAGAGCCTCGAACCAATCCGATTGGAGGAACTGCAACACCACGTTAAAAAGGTACCAAGGCGCCGTAGGCGGTACAAAGGGAGGTTGGATGTGCAGAACTCCCTTCAAAAAGGTCTGAACCTCAGGGAGGGCAGCCAATTGTTTTTGGAAGAAAATGGATAGGGCCGAAATCTGGACCTTCACAGATTCCAACTTGAGGCCCATATCCACACCAGCTTGTAAGAAGAGGAGAAACCGTCCAAGTTAAAACTCCACCGCAGGAAATTTCTTGGACTCACACCAAGATACATATTTTTTCCAAAGTCGATGGTAATGTTTAGACTATGGAATCAAGGGGTTTGCGTGGAGCGCACAGTATGTGTATCCTGTTCAAGGGGGCTGCTGGTATCTGGAGAGTTGTCCAGACTCTAGGGCTAGTGTTATCGTACAGGTTTTGGATACCTGCGCTCACCCTCTATTTGGTGTTTGTATGTGAGAAATGATGTATCTCTATGATCGTAAATACCTTTATAAGTCACAATGCTAAGTATAACAGATGGTACAATAATTCATATATAATTGATGATATTGTGATTACACATAAATGCCCTTATTTGCAAATAGTAACATGCATATTGTGTGAACATCCGATGTATCGGGAAATTAAACAAGATGAAATTAAATATGGTATTGCCGCTTGATGAATATCCTAAAAAAAAAAAAAAAAAAAAAAGTCTTGTGAGAAAAGGAGTATCTTTGTTCCAGATATATAAGTCAGTCTTTATCTGAAGGGATTTCCTTTCCCCTCAGTGTGAGTCTAAACAGTGTGCCCAGAGGCGGTTATTTTGTCAATAATTGATCGTAGGTGGAGGTCGTGTTCTGGGAGGCCGGCGTCCCGGCCTGCCAGGTGCAACTTACCCTCACAATGTGATGTTTAGTTCTCTTTGTTCACTCTGTGGTGAGTGATGATGTAGCCACTTGCGCTGTTTCCGCTGTATCTGTCCCCGGTGGTGCTCCTCAGCAGACAGGGCTGGAAGCCTTCCTGGCTCTGCTGCTAGGCTGCCGGGTCCCGCACTGAACAACCGGAAGTTGCGTTGCCGCAACGCTCCGCTTCTTCCTATGTCCTGTGCGGTCTCAACGGCCGCTCCACTCGCCGGCCGGCGAGGAGTCTTGTGGATGTAGTTTGCGGTGATGTGCTGGCAAGCTTGAGGTGTCTGCATGGATCTGTTACCAACGCGTTTCGGCCGCAACTGGCCTTCAAGGATTCAGAGTGCTGTCCCATGGGGTTCTTTTATTGGTCTTTCTGACCAATCGGATGCGGTGGGTGTGTTTCCAAATGGGTGATTGATGTTGTGGTGGGTGTGGTTCCAAATGGGTGATTGATGTTTCCATGGAAATGCTTCACTTAGTGAATCTGTTCATTTTAAACAGTAGTGTGCCAGACTTTTTTACTTTTATGGTATGGTGTTTGACGACAACGTGTATGTCCCATATATAGATAGTGGTTTCTTGGTCATATGTATCAACATACATGAATAGTAGTTCTACGGTTAAGTAGAGATATCATTTTCTACAAACATATCACATTTGCATATGTATTCATGTCTATGTATAAGTGGATATGGGTGTCTGGTTTTCCAGTGTCCGATAGTGTGCTCCAACCTGTAATAATTATTTGACTAGTATGCTGTTGTTAAAGTCAATGTTGAGACCTTTCGGTGCCATGGTTTTGAGATTAAAGATCCATTTTAATTCGTTCCTATCCAATATTTTATTGAAATCCCCACCTCTCCAATTTCTGAGTGGTTTCTCTATTGCTATGAAGAACAAAGTGGTGGGATTTGCCCCATGTACTTCTTTGTAATGTTTTGATACGCTGTGGTTCTCATATCCAATTTTGATGTTTCTTATATGTTCATATATCCTATTTTTTAATGGTCTGATGGTTCTGCCTATATATTCTAGCCCACACGGGCATCTCAGTAGGTATATCACCCCCTTACTTTCACATGAGACTTCATGTTTGATTTTGAATGACTCATTTATCGTGGAGGAGTGGAATTCCTCTGTTCTCTTTGTGGTGGTCTTGTGTGTGATCTTGCAGCCTGAGCATTTGCCACAATAGTGAAAGCCCGTATGGTGTTCTGTGTATGGTAACGTAGTTTGTACCTTTGCTGATGGTTTTAGATGGTTCCTTACCAATTTCTGCTTAATGTCAGGGGCTTTCCTGTAGACCAGGGGTGGCCAACCAGTCAGAAACAAAGAGCCAAAAAATCTTGTTAGGCACGTCAAAGAGCCGACATCAAGCCACAGGCGCACATGCACAAATGGGGTGTGGCCTTGTGCCTGCTAGGCCACGCCTCTGGTATAAAATAAATTTAAAAAGCCAGATCCACATAAAATACATTTAAAAAGCCACTTCCACATACCCTACTGTGTCACTTCAGCCAGCTACCTTATGTGTCACTCCTGCTAGAACATTACTACAGTATGTCACTACAGCCAGCTCCCCCATGAGTCACTCCTGCCAGCACTCTCCTGTGTCACTCCTGCAGGACCCTCATGTGTCACTACAGCCCCTCCGAAAATACACCTCGTGCCATTGAGCAGCCCCTTATGTGTCCTCTGTTTGCCAGTGGGTGTCTCATCTCTAGTATCTGGCTCTCTCAGTTCTCAGTCTCCGTAGTGCTGCTGCTGCCTGTCTGTCTGGCTGGAGTGCAGCAGTTTCTGGATCTGTTGTGGTCACATGACTTCGAGTGTCAGGAGCCACATTTGAATAAAGAAAGAGCCACATGAGGCTCAAGAGCCACAGGTTGGCCACCGCTGCTGTAGACTATGTGTGGTCTGTCATCCAAGATTTTATTAAGGTCCTCATCTTTCCTTAGTATACTCCAATGTGTTTGCAATGTCTTCTCTATTTGTTTGGCTGCTCTGTTATATTGGGTTATGAAGTAGGTCCTCTCTCCTGGGGAATTCCGTGGTTTAGTTTTGTCCTGTAGTAGTGTTTGTCTGTCTAAGTGTAATGTTTCTGCAAATGCTTTGTCTACCAATTCGGGGGCGTATTTCTTTTCCAAGAATTGGTCCCCCAGCTGTTTCCCTTGTGTCTTGAAATCACCCACATCTGAGCAATTTCTCCTAATTCTCATGAATTGCCCCTTAGGTATGTTTTGAAGCCATGTGTTGTGGTGTCCACTGGTTGCTAGGATGTAACTGTTGACATCCACATCCTTCCTGAATGTTTTTGTCTGTAATGAATTGTCTTTAATGAAGATCTCCAAATCCAGAAATTCAACCTTCTCCTTGCTAGTGTAAGTTGTGAATGTGAGATTCCTGTCATTGTTATTCATGTGTTGGATGAATGAATTCAGGGAGTCCTGTGTCCCTTTCCAGATGAAAATTATGTCATCAATGTAGCGCCGCCATAGGACGAGGTTGGCGCCAAAGTCATGCCCTCTCCATATGTTCTCTTCCTCCCATTTGCCCATGAAGAGGTTGGCATAACTTGGCGCCACCCTTGATCCCATAGCGGTCCCGGTCATCTGCAGGTAGTAGGTGTCGTTGAACCACACAGTTATGGTTCAGTATGAATTCGGTGGCTGTGACAATAAAATCAGTTTGTTCTGGATCCAGAGTACCGTCTGTCTGTAGAAAATGTTTTATGCTTTCAAGCCCTTGGTTGTGTGCAATTATTGTGTATAGTGATGTCACGTCGCTGGTCGCCAGCCAGTAATCTGGTTGCCACTCTACCGTCTGTAATGTTCTAATTATGTCCGTGGTGTCCCGTATGTATGATGGCAGGGTTTTGATTTTCTCTTTTAAGAACGTGTCTATATATTGAGAGGTTTGAGGTGAGTGAGTTGATTCCTGAGATAATTGGGCGTCCGGGAGGGTTTGTCTGATGTTTGTGGATCTTAGGGAGGTAGTAAAACACGGGAATGACTGGGTGGTTGTTGGATAGAAATAGAAGTTCTTGTTTGTTCAATATACCTAATTCCTGTCCTTGTTTGAGGAATTGATCCAGTTCTTTTTTGTATGTCTGTGTTGGGTCAGTTGGTAGTATCCGGTATGTGTCTGTGTCTCCCAGGATTCTCAATGATTCCTGAATGTAGTCTGTTTTGTTCAGGACAACTATACCCCCCCCCCCCCCCTTTGTCTGCTGGCTTAATTATTATGTCCTTGTTTTTCTCCAGATCTCTCAGTGCCTTGGTTTCATTATTGGTGAGGTTATTGCGTCTGTGTGTTCGTGCCCTTATGTTCTCCTGATCCAATTTGTAGAAGTCCTCTGTCACGAGGGCTTCAAAAGTTTTAATGTAGTGGTTCTTGAGGTGGCTGGGATAAAATGTGGACTGGGGCCTATGTGGTGTGTGGGTGTATTTATCCATGTCCCTGTCATTGGCATTTCTGATAACTGGATTACTGGCAAAATATTTCTTCAGTGTCAGTTTTCTTATGAATGTCCTAAGGGGCAATTCATGAGAATTAGGAGAAATTGCTCAGATGTGGGTGATTTCAAGACACAAGGCAAACAGCTGGGGGACCAATTCTTGGAAAAGAAATACGCCCCCGAACTGGTAGACAAAGCATTTGCAGAAACATTACACTTAGACAGACAAACACTACTACAGGACAAAACTAAACCACGGAATTCCCCAGGAGAGAGGACCTACTTCATAACCCAATATAACAGAGCAGCCAAACAAATAGAGAAGACATTGCAAACACATTGGAGTATACTAAGGAAAGATGAGGACCTTAATAAAATCTTGGATGACAGACCACACAGTCTACAGGAAAGCCCCTGACATTAAGCAGAAATTGGTAAGGAACCATCTCAAACCATCAGCAAAGGTACAAACTACGTTACCATACACAGAACACCATACGGGCTTTCACTATTGTGGCAAATGCTCAGGCTGCAAGATCACACACAAGACCACCACAAAGAAAATAGAGGAATTCCACTCCTCCACGATAAATGAGTCATTCAAAATCAAACATGAAGTCTCATGTGAAAGTAAGGGGGTGATATACCTACTGAGATGCCCGTGTGGGCTAGAATATATAGGCAGAACCATCAGACCATTAAAAAATAGGATATATGAACATATAAGAAACATCAAAATTGGATATGAGAACCACAGCGTATCAAAACATTACAAAGTAGTACATGGGGCAAATCCCACCACTTTGTTCTTCATAGCAATAGAGAAACCACTCAGAAATTGGAGAGGTGGGGATTTCAATAAAATATTGGATAGGAACGAATTAAAATGGATCTTTAATCTCAAAACCATGGCACCGAAAGGTCTCAACATTGACTTTAACAACAGCATACTAGTCAAATAATTATTACAGGTTGGAGCACACTATCGGACACTGGAAAACCAGACACCCATATCCACTTATACATAGACATGAATACATATGCAAATGTGATATGTTAGTAGAAAATGATATCTCTACTTAACCGTAGAACTACTATTCATGTATGTTGATACATATGACCAAGAAACCACTATCTATATATGGGACATACACGTTGTCGTCAAACACCATACCATAAAAGTAAAAAAAGTCTGGCACACTACTGTTTAAAATGAACAGATTCACTAAGTGAAGCATTTCCATGGAAACATCAATCACCCATTTGGAACCACACCCACCACAACATCAATCACCCATTTGGAACCACACCCACCGCATCAGATTGGTCAGAAAGACCAATAAAAGAACCCCATGGGACAGCACTCTGAATCTTTGAAGAAGGCCAGTTGCGGCCGAAACGCGTTGGTAACAGATCCATGCAGACACCTCAAGCTTGCCACCACATCACCGCAAACTACATTCACAAGACTCCTCGCCGGCCGGCGAGTGGAGCAGCCGTTGAGACCGCACAGGACATAGGAAGAAGCGGATTGTTGCGGCAATGCAACTTCCGGTTGTTCAGTGCGGCTTCCGGCGGGACCCGGCAGCCTAGCAGCAGAGCCAGGAAGGCTTCCAGCCCTGTCTGCTGAGGAGCACCACCGGGGACGGATACAGCGGAAACAGCGCAAGTGGCCACATCATCACTCACCACAGAGTGAACAAAGAGAACTAAACATCACATTGTGAGGGTAAGTTGCACCTGGCAGGCCGGGACGCCGGCCTCCCAGAACACGACCTCCACCTACGATCAATTATTGACAAAATAACCGCCTCTGGGCACACTGTTTAGACTCACACTGAGGGGAAAGGAAATCCCTTCAGATAAAGACTGACATATATCTGGAACAAAGATACTCCTTTTCTCACAAGACTTTTTTTTTTTTTTAGGATATTCATCAAGCGGCAATACCATATTTTATTTCATCTTGTGTTTAATTTCCCGATACATCGGATGTTCACACAATATGCATGTTACTATTTGCAAATAAGGGCATTTATGTGTAAACACAATATCATAAATTATATATGAATTATTGTACCATCTGTTATACTAAGCATTGTGACTTATAAAGGTATTTACGATCATAGAGATACATCATTTCTCACATACAAACACCAAATAGAGGGTGAGCGCAGGTATCCAAAACCTGTACGGTAATGTTTAGATGTTACGCCTTTCCTAGCCTGTATCAGGGTAGGAATGACCTTGTAATGTTTAGATGTTACGCCTTTCCTAGCCTGTATCAGGGTAGGAATGACCTTGTTCGGAATGCCCTTCCGAGCTAGTATCAGGCATTCAACTTCCATGCCGTCAAACGTAGCCACGGTAAGTCTTGATAGGCAAACGGCCCCTGCTGCAGCAGATCCTCCTGAAGAGGAAGAGGCCTCGGCTCTTTTTGCAGAAGATCTGCGTACCAAGCCCTTCTTGGCCAGTCTGGAGCAATGAGGATCGCTTGAACTTTTGTTCTCCTTATGAGCTTTAGAACTCTTGGGATGAGCGGAAGTGGAGGAAACACGTACACCGATTGGAACACCCACGGAGTCACTAGGGCGTCCACCGCCACTGCTTGCGGGTCCCTCGATCTGGAACAATACCACCGAAGCTTCTTGTTGAGATGAGAGGCCATCATGTCGATCTGGGGTATGCCCCAAAGATCTGTTACCTCCTTGAACACCTCCGGATGGAGACCCCACTCCCCTGGATGGAGATAGTGTCTGCTGAGGAAGTCCACTTCCCAGTTGTCTACTCCCGGAATGAAGATTGCCGACAGCGCCAACGCGTGTTTTTCTGCCCAGAGGATGATTGTTACCTCTGCCATCACAACTCTGCTCTTCGTTCCACCCTGTCGGTTTATGTAAGCAACTGTAGTCACATTGTCCGACTGCACCTGAATGGCCAGATTTCTCAGAAGATAAGCCGCTTGGAGGAGACCGTTGTAGACAGCTCTTAGTTCCAGTATGTTTATCGGCAGGCCGGCTTCCAGACTTGACCACCTTCCTTGGAAGGTCTCCCCTTGAGTGACTGCGCCCCAGCCCCGGAAACTTGCATCCATGGTTAGAAGGATCCAGTCCTGAATACCGAACCTGCGGCCCTCCAGAAGGTGAGATAATTGCAGCCACCAGAGGAGTGAAATCCTGGCCTTTGGGGACAGACGAATTCTCTGGTGCATGTGTAGAGGGGATCCCGACCACTTGTCCAGGAGATCCAGTTGGAAGGACAGAGCGTGAAACCTTCCGTACTGCAGAGCCTCGTAAGAGGACACCATCTTCCCCAGAAGGTGAATGCACTGATGAATTGACACCCGGGCTGGCTTCAAAACATCCCAGACCATCTTTTGAATCACTAACGCCTTTTCCACTGGGAGAAACACCCTCTGCACCTGCTTGTCGAGGATCATTCCCAGAAAGGACAACCTTCTGGTTGGTTTCAAATGTGACTTTGGAAGATTCAGGATCCAACCATGTTTTCTGAGAAGCCGAGTCGTGAGTGCTATGGACCATGACAGCTTCTCCTTGGACAATGCCTTTATCAGCAGATCGTCCAGATATGGAATTATGTTCACCCCCTGTCTGCGTAGGAGAATCATCATTTCCGCCATCACCTTGGTGAACACCCTCGGTGCTGTGGAGAGACCGAATGGAATCGCAGATAAGCTTGATGCGGCAGCCAAATCGGAATGTGGAGGTACGCATCCTTGATATCCAAGTATACTAGGAATTCCCCCTCCTCCAGACCTGATAGCACTGCCCTTAGCGACTCCATTTTGAACTTAAACTCCCTCAGAAAAGGGTTTAGTGATTTTAAGTTCAGAATGGGTCTGACTGAACCATCCGGTTTCTGTACCACGAAAAGGTGCGAATAGGAACCTTTGTTCTGCATGTGAGGAGGTACTGGCACAATGACCTGTGCCTCCAACTACTTCTGGACTGCTTCTTGCAGGACAGTCCTATCTGCCAGCAGAGCTGGCAAGCCTGATCTGAAAAATCGGTGAGGAGGGAGATTTTGAAATTACAGCCTGTATCACAATATCTTGCACCCAGGGTCCAGGCCGGAGGACACCCAGACATGACTGAAATGTCTGAGTCTCGCTCCCACCGGCTCCACCTCCGGGGCGTGCAGTTCACCGTCATGCGGAGGACTTTGGTGTACCTGAAGCAGGATTCTGTTCCTGGGAACCTGCAGCCGCAGGTTTCTTGAACTTGGGCCAACCTCCCCGAAAGGTGGTGTTGGACAGCTTTGCCTTTTTGGGCCTGTTAGACCAAAAGGACTGTGACGTAACTGAAGAAAAGGGTTTCTTTGTTGCAGGTATAGCGGAGGGAAGAAAGGGTGACTTACCAGCCGTAGCCGTGGAGATCCACGCATCTAACACTTCCCCAAAGAGAGCCTGACCTGTGTAGGGTAGGGTCTCCACACTTCTTCTGGATTCCGGGTCGGCAGACTACTGGCACAACCACAGCCCTCGACGAGCTGATACTGACATGGAGTGAATCCCCGCAGCCATGGAACCCAGGTCCTTCATGGATTCTACCAGAAATCCTGCCGAATCCTCAAGGTTACGTAAAAACTCAACATCACATTTTTCCATAGTATCCAAATCCTCAAGTAACGTGCCTGACCACTTTACTATAGCTTTGGCAATCCTAGCACTGGCAATAGTGGGACGTAGTATTGCTCCAGAAGCAGTGTACATGGATTTGAGCGTATTAACAATTTTACGATCAGCCGGCTCTTTCAAGGCGGTAGATCCTGGAACAGGTAAAACCACCTTTTTTGAAAGTCTGGATACTGACGCGTCAACAATAGGCAGGTTTTCCTATTTTTTCCTATGCTCTACCGGGAAAGGAAACGCTACCAGAACCCTTTTAGGTATCTGGAATTTTTTTATCCGGGTTTTCCCAAGCCTTTTCAAATCTAGCATTTAATTAATTTAACGCAGGAAAGGTTAGCGAGGCTTTCTTATTTTCAGTGAATTAATCCTCCTCAACCTGCTTGGGTGTTGTATCCGCAATATTCAACACATCCCTAATAGCCTCTATCATCAACTGCACCCCTTTTGCAAGGGATGCAGCCCCCCGCAACACATCCCCGTCACAGTCTGTAGTATCAGAGTCGGTATCGGTATCATCCTGCATGATCGGAACACGAGCACGTTTATGTGAATAAACAGCGGGGAGCCCTGATGTACCAGAACTGGGCCAGACTGTCAGAGTTCTGTAAAGCCTGAGTTGCAGATTCATTTTGTGCAACCCTATTTGAAATCTGAGAAATCATAGATTTGATAGAGGATAACCACTCAGGCTCCCTTGCTGGAAGATGTGCTAAACCAGTGCAATCCTGATTACATGGAATGTGATCATCCTGAGGAGGACATATCCTCTGCAGCATATGACACAGAGTCCCTGGACATTGCTTAATGGAGACCATAGACACTCCACACACACACACACACACACACACACACACACACACACACACACACACACACACACACACACACGGGACGGCAGACAGAGTTTCACCCCCAAGAATGGCAAGAGACACAGAGATTGGAGCCAACCCACACACAGCACTTTTATTATAAAGGGAGACCCTGCTCAGCGCTGACTGTGAACCTTAATAGATTACACAGTCGTTTTGCAGCCTCCTCCCCCTTCTACCGTGATAGACCGCTGGAGTTGCTGTGGAGGGACTTGCTCTTCACTGACAGCGCTGTGCAGGCAGGAAAATGGCACTGAACGCTGCTGGGTCTGCTCTGAGAAGCTCCACCCCCAAAAATGGCGCAGTCTTCCCGCTCTTCACAGGATTATACTGGCTTGAGGATTGATGCTAGCTGAGATCCGAGGACCCTGACAGGCTGTGTGACCAGTGTAGGGTGTAGGCTCTGGCTCAGGGCGCCCCTCACAGCGACGCACTATGTACAGCTGAGCCTCCTGAGCGCAGTTAATAGTGAGCTCCTACCCTGATGCCGCCATCTTCACACTGGCCCCCCGCTTGTTAGAGGGGTCGGTGACTCACTCGCCACAATCTTCAGCTCTGTAAGGTGGTGGCTGCATGCTGCTGGGGTGAGCGATCCCCTGTGGCTGGGTACGATCTATCCCCTCTGGAGCTCAGTGTCCAGTCAGCGGAGACAGTGGCTCAGACCCCGCAGGGCAGACACTGCTTCCCCCCCCCCTCAGTTCCTTGATGCAGGGAGGCTGTTGCCAGCAGCATCCCTGTAAAATAATAAACCCTAAAAATAAGATTTTACTCACCGGTAAATCTATTTCTCGTAGTCCGTAGTGGATGCTGGGACTCCGTAAGGACCATGGGGAATAGCGGCTCCGCAGGAGACTGGGCACAACTATGAAAGCTTTAGGACTAACTGGTGTGCACTGGCTCCTCCCACTATGACCCTCCTCCAGACCTCAGTTAGGATACTGTGCCCGGAAGAGCTGACACAATAAGGAAGGATTTTGAATCCCGGGTAAGACTCATACCAGCCACACCAATCACACCGTATAACTTGTCATATTATACCCAGTTAACAGTATGAACATAACAGAGCCTCTCAACAGATGGCTAAACAGTAACCCTTTAGTTAACAATAACTATATACAAGCATTGCAGACAGTCCGCACTTGGGACGGGCGCCCAGCATCCACTACGGACTACGAGAAATAGATTTACCGGTGAGTAAAATTTTCTTTTCTCTAACGTCCTAAGTGGATGCTGGGACTCCGTAAGGACCATGGGGATTATACCAAAGCTCCCAAACGGGCGGGAGAGTGCGGATGACTCTGCAGCACCGAATGAGAGAACTCAAGGTCCTCCTCAGCCAGGGTATCAAATTTGTAGAATTTTGCAAACGTGTTTGCCCCTGACCAAGTAGCAGCTCGGCAAAGTTGTAAAGCCGAGACCCCTCGGGCAGCCGCCCAAGAAGAGCCCACCTTCCTCGTGGAATGGGCTTTTACAGATTTAGGCTGCGGCAGGCCAGCCGCAGAATGCGCAAGCTGAATTGTGCTACAAATCCAGCGAGCAATAGTCTGCTTCGAAGCAGGAGCACCCAGTTTGTAGGGTGCATACAGGATAAATAGCGAGTCAGTCTTCCTGACTCCAGCCGTCCTGGAAACAAATTTTCAAGGCCCTGACTACGTCCAGCAACTTGGAGTCCTCCAAGTCCCTAGTAGCCGCAGGCACAATAATAGGTTGGTTCAAGTGAAAAGCTGATACCACCTTAGGAAGAAACTGGGGACGAGTCCTCAATTCTGCCCTATCCATATGGAAAATCAAATAGGGGCTTTTACAGGACAAAGCCGCCAATTATGACACTCGCCTAGCCGAAGCCAAGGCCAAAAGCATGACCACTTTCCACGTGAGATTTTAATTCCACGGTTTTAAGTGGCTCAAACCAATGTGACTTCAGGAAACCCAACACCACGTTAGGTCCCACGGTGCCACTGGAGGCACAAAAGGAGCCTGAATATGCAGCACTCCCTTAACAAATGTCTGAACTTCAGGCAGTGAAGCCAGTTCTTTTTGGAAGAAAATCGACAGAGCCGAAATCTGGACCTTAATGGAACCCAGTTTTAGGCCCATAGTCACCCCTGACTGTAGGAAGTGCAGAAATCGACCCAGCTGAAATTCCTCCGTTGGGGCCTTCCTGGCCTCACACCACACAACATATTTTCGCCAAATGCGGTGATAATGTTGTACGGATACATCTTTTCTAGCTTTAATGAGCGTAGGAATGACTTCCTCCGGAATACCCTTTTCTTTTAAGATCCGGTGTTCAACCGCCATGCCGTCAAACGCAGCCGCGGTAAGTCTTGGAACAGACAGGGCCCCTGCAGCAGCAGGTCCTGTCTGAGCGGCAGAGGCCATGGGTCCTCTGAGATCAATTCTTGAAGTTCCGGGTACCAAGCTCTTCTTGGCCAATCCGGAACAATGAGTATAGTTCTTACTCCTCTTTTCCTTATTGTCCTCAGTACCTTGGGTATGAGAGGAAGAGGGGGGAACACATAAACCGACCGGTACACCCACGGTGTCACTAGAGCGTCCGTCCACAGCTATCGCCTGAGGGTCTCCTTGACCTGGCGCAATATTTTTCTAGCTTTTTGTTTAGGCGGGACGCCATCATGTCCACCTGTGGCCTTTCCCAACGGTTTACAATCAGTTGGAAGACTTCTGGATGAAGTCCCCACTCTCCCGGGTGGAGGTCGTGCCTGCTGAGGAAGTCTGCTTCCCAGTTGTCCACTCCCGGAATGAACACTGCTGACAGTGCTAACACGTGACTTTCTGCCCATCGGAGAATCCTTGTGGCTTCTGCCATCGCCGTCCTGCTTCTTGTGCCGCCCTGTCGGTTTACATGGGCGACTGCCGTGATGTTGTCTGACTGGATCAGAACCGGCTGGTTTTGAAGCAGGGGTTTTGCCTGACTTAGGGCATTGTAAATGGCCCTCAGTTCCAGAACATTTATGTGTAGGGAAGTCTCCTGACTTGACCAAAGTCCTTGGAAGTTTCTTCCCTGTGTGACTGCCCCCCAGCCTCGAAGGCTGGCATCTGTGGTCACCAAGACCCAGTCCTGTATGCCGAATCTGCGGCCCTCTTTGAGATGAGCACTCTGCAGCCACCACAGCAGAGACACCCTTGGAGACAAGGTTATCAACCGATGCATTTGAAGATGCGATCCGGACCATTGGTCCAACAGGTCCCACTGAAAGGTTCTGGCATGGAATTTGCCGAATGGAATTGCTTCGTAGGAAGCTACAATCTTTCCCAGGACTCGCGTGCAGTGATGCACCGACACCTGTTTTGGTTTCAGGAGGCCTCGGACTAGAGATGACAGCTCCTTGGCTTTTTCCTCTGGGAGAAACTTTTTTTCTGGACTGTGTCCAGAATCATCCCCAGGAACAGTAGACATGTCGCAGGAACCAGCTGTGACTTTGGAATATTTAGAATCCAACCGTGCTGGTGTAGCACCTCCTGAGATAGTGCTACGCCGACCAACAACTGCTCCCTGGACCTCGCCTTTATCAGGAGATCGTCCAAGTATGGGATAATTAAAACTCCCTTTTTTCGAAGGAGTATCATAATTTCGGCCATTACCTTGGTAAATACCATCGGTGCCGTGGACAGGCCGAACGGCAACGTCTGGAATTGGTAATGACAATCCTGTACCACAAACCTGAGGTACTCCTGGTGAGGATGGTAAATGGGGACATGCAGGTAAGCATCCTTGATGTCCAGTGATACCATGTAATCCCCCTCTTCCAGGCTTGCAATAACCGCCCTGAGCGATTCCATCTTGAACTTGAATTTTTTTATATATGTATTCAAGGATTTAAAATTTAAAATGGGTCTCACCGAACCGTCCGGTTTCGGTACCACAAACATTGTGGAATAGTAACCCCGTCCTTGTTGAAGTAGGGGCACCTTGACTATCACCTGCTGGGAATACAGCTTGGGAATTGCCTCTATCACAGCCTCCCTGCCTGAGGGAGTTGTTGGCAAGGCAGATTTGAGGAAACGGCGGGGGGGAAATGTCTCGAATTCCAGCCTGTACCCCTGAGATACCACTTGAAGGATCCAGGGATCTACTTGTGAGCGAGCCCACTGATTGCTGAAGTTTTTGAGACGGGCCCCCACCGTACCTGGCTCCGCCTGTTGAGCCCCAGCGTCATGCGGCAGACTTAGAAGAAGCAGCGGGGGAGGACTTTTGTTCCTGGGAACAGGCTGTATGCTGCAGCCTTTTTCCCCTACCTCTGCCTCTGGGCAGAAAGGACGCGCCTCTACCCCGCCTGCTCTTTTGGGGACGAAAGGACTGTACCTGATAATACGGTGCTTTCTTTGGTTGTGAGGGGACATGTGGTAAAAATGCTGACTTCCCAGCCGTTGCTGTGGACACTAGATCTGAAAGACCATCCCCGAACAACTCCTCACCCTTATAAGGCAAAACTTCCATGTGCCTTTTAGAATCTGCATCACCTGTCCACTGCCGAGTCCATAACCCTCTCCTGGAAGAAATGGACAGTGCACTTATTTTTGATGCCAGCCGGCAAATATCCCTCTGTGCATCTCTCATGTATAAGACAGCGTCTTTAATATGCTCTATGTTTAGCAATATAGTGTCCCTGTCTAGGGTGTCAATGTTTTCTGACAGGGAATCTGACCAAGCAGCTGCAGCACTGCACATCCATGCTGAAGCAATAGCTGGTCTTAGTATAATACCAGTGTGTGTATATATAGCCTTCAGGAGAGCTTCCCGCTTTCTATCAGCAGGTTCCTTTAGGGCGGCCGTATCCGGAGACGGTAGTGCCACCTTTTTTGATAAGCGTGTAAGCGCTTTATCCACCTTAGGGGGTGTTTCCCAACGTGACTTATCCTCTGGCGGGAAAGGGTACGCCATTAGTAACTTTTTAGAAATTACCAATTTTTTATCTGGGCAAGCCCACGCTACTTCACACACTTCATTTAATTCTTCAGAAGGGGGAAAAACTACTGGGAGTTTTTTCTCTCCAAACATAATACCCTTTTTTGTGGTACCTGGGGTCACATCAGAAATGTGTAAAACATTTTTCATTGCCTCAATCATGTAACGAGTGGCCCTATTGGACATTACATTAGTCTCTTCGTCGTCGACACTGGTATCAGTATCCGTGTCGACATCTGTGTCTGCCATCTGAGGTAGCGGGCGTTTTAGAGCCCCTGATGGCCTTTGAGACGTCTGGGCAGGCACGAGCTGAGAAGCCGGCTGTCCCGCATTTGGCATGTCACCAAATTTTTTATGTAAGGAGTCGACACTTTCACGTAATTCCTTCCACAAGTCCATCCACTCAGGTGTCTGCCCCGCAGGGGGTGACAACACATTTATAGGCATCTGCTCCGCCTCCACATAAGCCTGCTCATCAAACATGTCGACACAGCCGTACCGACACACCGCACACATACAGGGAATGCTCTGACAGGAGACAGGACCCCACAAAGCCCTTTGGGGAGACAGAGAGAGAGTATGCCAGCACACACCAGAGCGCTGTATAATACAGGGATTAACTAAAATATATCCCCTTATAGCTGCTATATATGTATATTGCGCCTAAATTTAGTGCCGCCCCCCCTCTCTTTTTTACCCTTCTGTAGTGTAGACTGCAGGGGAGAGCCAGGGAGCTTCCTTCCAGCGGAGCTGTGAGGGAGAAATGGCGCCAGTGTGCTGAGGGAGATAGCTCCGCCCCTTTTTCGGCAGACTTTTCTCCCGCTTTTTTATGGATTCTGGCAGGGGTATTTATCACATATATAGCCTCTGGGGCTATATATTGTGATGATTTTGCCAGGCAAGGTGTTTATATTGCTGCTCAGGGCAGTGCCCCCCCCCCCCCCCCCCCCCCCAGCGCCCTGCACCCATCAGTGACCGCAGTGTGAGGTGTGCAAGAGGAGCAATGGCGCACAGCTGCAGTGCTGTGCGCTATCTTGTTGAAGACAGGAGTCTTCTGCCGCCGATTTTCCGGATCACTTCTTGCTTCTGGCTCTGTAAGGAGGTCGGCGGCACGGCTCCGGGACCGAACATCAATGGCCGGTTCCATGCGGTCGATCCCTCTGGAGCTAATGGTGTCCAGTAGCCTAAGAAGCCCAAGCTACCACCAGTTAGGTAGGTTCGCTTCTTCTCCCCTTAGTCCCTCGCTGCAGTGAGTCTGTTGCCAGCAGATCTCACTGTAAAATAAAAAACCTAAAATATACTTTCTCTCTAGGAGCTTAGGAGAGCCCCTAGTGTGCATCCAGCTCAGCCGGGCACAAGATTCTAACGGAGGTCTGGAGGAGGGTCATAGTGGGAGGACCCAGTGCACACCAGTTAGTCCTAAAGCTTTCTTAGTTGTGCCCAGTCTCCTGCAGAGCCGCTATTCCCCATGGTCCTTACGGAGTCCCAGCATCCAGTTAGGACGTTAGAGAAACTAAACTTTACCAAGGAAACTCTGGAGAACTCCCCTAGCTGTGACCGGCTCCTCCGGGCACATTTTCTGAACAGAGTCTGGTAGGAGGGGAATAGAGGGAGGAGCCAGCCCACATTCTCAAACTCTTAAAGTGCCAATGGCTCCTAGTGGACCAGTCTATACCCCATGGACCTGTCCGATGAGGTCACCGTGAAGCAGGTGGGCAGGCTCATATACTGGCCAATATATGCCAAGAACCTCAAATATTATATTATGGTTACAATAATTTTAATGGTGTGTGGTGCACCTGCACCCTTTGTTCCTATGTTGTAGTATTACAGTACTTAGTCCCAGCAAGGTAGCACATCCCATTATAATAAGCTAGGGTGTGCAGTCCAGGCCCCGTTTCCATATACCCCATGGTACTAGTATGGACCCCAGCATCCTCTAGGATGGAATAGAAATGCAAATAAGACACATCTACGTGGAACGAATGATATTTCTGGAACTTTGAAATACTGTGACATGTGTGATCTGCTGAAAAGCAAAAGACTCTATGCCCATGGTCAATTTTAATTAACCTATAACTACTAATTAGGCACAATAAGGAGATCTATGGTAAGACTTACCATAGTTAAATCTTTCTGCGAGGATACCACAGGGAATAAAATCGGAGTGTAGAGTTGGTTCTTGATCCGAGGAACCAACAGGCTAATGCTTTGACTTTTCCCAGGATGCATTGCACCGCCTCCTCTATAACCCCACCTCCAGGCACTGGAGCTCAGTTTAGTTAACCAGTCCAATGCAGTAGCAGGCAAAAGAGACGGTAGATCTTAGTCACATAGAACCACATTCTCACGACAGTAGAAGGAACTAGCGAATAATGCCATAGAAACCCAAAGAAGCTAAGTGCGTCAGGGTGGGCGCCCTGTGGAATCCAGTGTAACTCGCAGAAAGATTTAACAATGGTAAGTCTTACCATAAGTCTCCTTTTCTGCATCAGGGTACACCAGTATTCCACAAGGAACATCGGGTATGTCCCAAAGCAGTTCCTCAAGGGAGGGGACGCACTGTAGCAGGCACAAGAACCCAGAGTCAATAGGAAGCATCCTGGGAGGCGGAAGTATCAAAGGCATAGAACCTGATGAACGTGTTCACTGAGGACCACGTAGCCACCTTGCACAATTGTTCAGCGGACGCACCACGATGGTCCGCCAAGAAGGTCCAACAGACCGAGTAGATTGGGCCTTTATAGCAGCAGGAGCTGGGAGTCCACCCTGCGCATAAGCTTGTCCTATCACCATTCTAATCCATATGGCCAAGGTTTGCTTATTCGCAGGTCAGCCGCCTGATAGAGGCAGCCCTTTCCACACAAATACGGAGAGCCCGTACCACATCCAAAGATCACTCTTTGGATGACAAACCAGAAGAGATGAAGGCCGGAAATACAATCTCCTGGTTAAGGTGAAAAGATGATACCACCTTAGGCAAATAACCTGGGCGAGTTCCAAGAACTGCCCGGTCACGGTGAAAAAGCAGAAAGGGTGGACGACAGGACAAAGTACCTAAGCCCAAAACACCCTCCTAGCAGAGGCAGTAGCAAACAGAAAAAAAGACCTTAAGCGTAAAGGCATTTAAGGTCCACAGACTCAAGAGGTTCAAACAGAGACTCTTGGAGGGACCTCAGAACAGACAGATCCCATGGAGCCACAGGAGGTACATAGGGAGGCTGAATCAGTAAAACACCCTGAGTGAAAGTGTGAATGTCGGGAAGAGACACAATTTTCCTTTGAAACCATACCGAAAAGGCAGAAATATGGACCTTGAGGGAGGACAAACGAAGGCCCAAGTCCAGGCCTTGTTGTAGAAAAGCCAAAAGTTTAAAAGTCCTGAAAGTATATGCATCATAGTTCTTACTGGCACACCAGGTGAAGTAAGAATTCAGGACCCTGTAAAATTCGAGCCAAAGCCGATTACGGGCTTTCAACATAGTTTGAATGACCGCCTCAGAGAAACCTTTGGCTCTCAGGTGTGATGCTTCAAGAGCCACCCCGTCAAAGCCAGTCTGGCCAGGTCCGGGTAGACAAAAGGGCCCTGAAAGAGGAGGAGGTCTTGGTGTTGAAGTAGAAGAGGACACTATCGAGAGACCCTGCAGGTCTGAGAACCAATGCCGTCTGGTCTACATCTGGTAGGCCCTACTTGTCCACTAGGTGTTGAAAGACTTCCGGATGAAGACTCCACTCTCCTGCGTGCACGTGCTGATGACTGAGGAAGTCCGCTTCCCAGTTGGGGACCCCCAGAATCAACACTGCCGATATGGCTGGCAGATGGCGTTCCGCGCATTGAAGGCTTCTTTACACTTCCAGCATTGCCATGCAGCTTCGAGTGCCGCCTTGATAATTTATGTATAGCACTGTGGTGGCGTTTTTCAGACTGTACTTTAACAGGCCTGTTCTGCACCAGAGGCAGGGCAAGCGTCTATGCACTGAACACCGCCCGCAATTCCAGAATGTTTATCGGGAGGAGAGACTCCTCCCTGGTCCACCGACCCAGGAGAGAAAGTGTTGCTCCAACACTGTGCCCCAACCCCGCAGACTGGTATCCGTCGTTAGGAGGACCCAGTTGGAGATCCAGAAGGGACGGCCCCTGCTCAACTGTTGGTCCTGTAGCCACCAGCTCAGTGACAGACAAACTTCCGGGGGTCAAGGAGATCATTTGAGACCTGATCCGGTGAGGCAGGCCATTCCACTTGGAAAGGATTAACCGCTACAGAAGGCGGGAAAGAAATTGAGCGTACGCTACCATTTCGAACGCAGATACCGTGAGGCCTAGTACTTGCATCGTTGAGTGTATTGACACACTCTGGCGAGAGAGGAAGTATCTGATCCTGTCCTGAAGTTTTAGGACCTTCTCTGGAGACAAGAACAATTGTTGGTTGTGTGTGTCCAACAATGCCCCCAGGTGCACCATATAGTCCTTGGGTTCCATGGCCAGTACAATAGAGCGCAGAGTTTCCATACAGAATTTGGATACCCTCACAAATTTGTTCAAATATTTGAAGTTGAGTATAGGCCGGGAAGACCCATTTGGTTTCGGGACTAGTAACCGTGTCCAATAGTAGCCCCTGCCTCTTTGAGACAGAGGTACCTGCACAATCACTCCAGTATCTAAGAGAGATTGTACAACCCAGGGCCGAAACTAGGATTTCTGTCACCCGGGGCAAGGTAGTCATTTGACACCCCCCCCCCCCCCCCCGCAAAAAATAAATAAAATTATTTTACAATAAATAAATAAAAATAATAAAATAAAAAATAAATAAATGAATAAAAATATTATATATATATATATATATATATATATATATATATATATATATCTCTTTCAGAACTTTTTAACCTGAAAAACTGCCTTTTCTAACATAAATTTCATATCCAGGAAAAAGTGTCCCCATTTTACACATTGCGGCAGGAAAAAGTGTCCCCATTTTACACATTGCGGCAGGCACGTGTCCCCATTTTACACAGTAAGCTGGCAAGTGTCCCCATTTTACACATTGCGGCAGGCACAGGTCCCCATTTTACACAGTACGCAGGCACAGGTCCCCATTTTACACAGTACGCTGGCAAGTGTCCCCATTTTACACAGTACGCTGGCACAGGTCCCCATTTTACACAGTACGCTGGCACAGGTCCCCATTTTACACAGTACGCTGGCACAGGTCCCCATTTTACACAGTACGGTGGCACAGGTCCCCATTTTACACAGTACGCTGGCACAGGTCCCCATTTTACACAGTACGCTGGCACAGGTCCCCATTTTACACAGTACGCAGGCACAGGTCCCCATTTTACACAGTACGCAGGCACAGGTCCCCATTTTACACAGTACGCAGGCACAGGTCCCCATTTTACACAGTACGCTGGCACAGGTCCCCATTTTACACAGTACGGTGGCACAGGTCCCCATTTTACACAGTACGCTGGCACAGGTCCCCATTTTACACAGTACGCTGGCACAGGTCCCCATTTTACACAGTACGCTGGCACAGGTCCCCATTTTACACAGTACGCTGGCACAGGTCCCCATTTTACACAGTACGCTGGCACAGGTCCCCATTTTACACAGTACGCTGGCACAGGTCCCCATTTTACACAGTACGCTGGCACAGGTCCCCATTTTACACAGTACGCTGGCACAGGTCCCCATTTTACACAGTACGCTGGCACAGGTCCCCATTTTACACAGTACGCTGGCACAGGTCCCCATTTTACACAGTACGCTGGCACAGGTCCCCATTTTACACATTACGCTGGCACAGGTCCCCATTTTACACAGTACGCAGGCACAGGTCCCCATTTTACACAGTACGCTGGCACAGGTCCCCATTTTACACAGTACGCTGGCACAGGTCCCCATTTTACACAGTACGCTGGCACAGGTCCCCATTTTACACAGTACGCTGGCACAGGTCCCCATTTTACACAGTACGCAGGCACAGGTCCCCATTTTACACAGTACGCTGGCACAGGTCCCCATTTTACACAGTACGCTGGCACAGGTCCCCATTTTACACAGTACGCTGGCACAGGTCCCCATTTTACACAGTACGCTGGCACAGGTCCCCATTTTACACAGTATGCGGGCACAGGTCCCCATTTTACACAGTACGCTGGCACAGGTCCCCATTTTACACAGTACGCTGGCACAGGTCCCCATTTTACACAGTACGCTGGCACAGGTCCCCATTTTACACAGTACGCAGGCACAGGTCCCCATTTTAAACATTACGGCAGGTGGTGGGGAGAGGGAGGGAGGGAGAGAGAAAGAGAGAGAGGAAGGGAGAGGGGCTGACTTACATTTGAAGCGGTTCTCGCCGCTCTTCAGCCGCCTCTCCCTCCTCGTCTGCGCGGCTCCGGGCTCCCCCTTCAGTTCTCCCTCCTCCGGCGGGGTTTCGTTGAATGACGCGTTTGCGCCGTGACGTCACGACGCAATCGCGTCATTCCGCGAAACCCCGCCCCCCGAGCTGGGCACTCGGGAGAAGGGGGTTTAAAAGTGCCGCGGCGGTGTTTGGGGGTCTCGGCGCCCCCTCCAATCCGGCGCCCAGGTCGCCTGCCCCCCTAGCCCCCCCCTAGTTTCGGCCCTGTACAACCAAGTGTAAAGTCTGTGCTTTCAGCGGATCCGAAGGGATAACAATCGAGCAAAACTGGTGAGGGGGACGTCTCTTGAAGGAGAACGTGTACCCGTGAGAGACCCGCACCCAAGCATCTGAAGTGGTCTTTAACAAGGCCCGGGTGAACTGCAGAAGTCGGCCTTCCACCCAGAGGTCCCACCCCGTCATGCCACAGGCTTGTCCTGTTTGGAAGCCGGCTGACAGGCGGCCTAAGATTCCTTAGACTTGGGCTTGGTGGTTTAGGAAGTACGAGCCTGTCTCGGGTACGCCTGACCCTTTGCTTTACCCTGGGAGGAGGTCGAAAGGAACAAAAAGGTACTCAGCTTTCGGAGCAGAAGGATTAGTACTTGGGAGAAATGCAGTCTTAGCTGTTGACAAGTCAGTCACAATCTTGTTCAGATCCTCCCCAAATAGTATGTCTCCCTTAAAAGGGAGAACTTCCAAGGTCTTTTTGGAGTCCAGGACCACTTTCCAGGACCTTAACCACAAAATCCGGCAAGCCAGGATAGACGTAGTAGTCGACTTGGCCGCCATTACGCCTGCATCAGAGGCCAACTCCTGAATATAGTGAGAGGTTGTGGTAATATACGACAGATATTGTCTGGTAGTGTTAGAAAAATTTAGAGGTAGCGCATCCTCAATTGCCTGAACACATGCTTCAATAGCTTTTGCAGCCCAAGAGGCTGCCATAGTGGGTCTATGCACAGCACCGGTAAGTGTGTAAATAGACTTCAGGCATCCCTCCACACGCTTATCAGCCGGATCCTTCAGTGAGGTGACAGTGGGGACAGGCAAAGTAGAAGATACCACTAGACGGGTGACATGAGAGTCCACCGGCAGTGGAGTTTCCCACTTGTTACTCAACTCCGCAGGAATAAAGTAACAAGCTAGCATCTTTTTGGACAGGGAAAATTTCTTTCCTGGAGACGACCAGGATTCCTGATGTAATTCAATTAAAAGGTCAGAATGTGGTAAAACTACTTTAGCAACCTTCTGACGTTTGAACTGATCAGGTTTCTCAGACGTAACAGGAGGATCAATTCCATCATCGATCTGGAGAATGTTTTATAGCCTCCACTAGATCAGGAACATCAACTTGAGTTGTAGATTCCTCATCAGAAGCAACTGTATCAGGATCTGACGGATCAGTATAATCCCCATCCTCATCGAAAGAATCATCCAAAATATTAGTGGATTGTGAGGAGGAAATGGCCCGCTTAGATGACCCCTTGGCCCCAGCAGGGCGAGGTGTAGGTTTTTGTCTAACCAAAAACTGATTTAATTGTTGTAACTGGGTAGATAGAGTATCCGCCCAAGGCGGGTCAACTACAGGGACAATATGTGGCTGCAATGGCATAGGAGGTCCCACAGGGGGCATAAGCCATGTTACAAGTGTAGTAAGCATATTTGAAAATGCAGTCCAAGGTGGGTCCTGATTTGCCACAGGTGCTGCAAACTGACTAAAAGGTGCAGGGCACCCAGTACCTGAACCCTCAGCTGAAACCTTTTCCTCAGTCAAATCCGTGGCGCCAGCACTGCATGATGCAGGAGCGTCTGCGGATTTCCCGCCCTGTGTAGCAGACATTATTGGGAATGTAGCCTTAGGGCACAACAGTACAATATAGCAAGACAAACACAATGCCTGCAGGTGTTATGCGACAGCAAATGCAGAGCACAAACAAAGGATTTAAGCGGTGTGAGGTGACAAACAGTGAAAAATACAAAACAGTATATTTTGTGGAACACTATATTTTATATGAGACCCTGACGCACTTAGCCCAGGGTACAGAATATAGTGATATCAATACGTGTGATACACAGACTAGAATCCACACAGCAGCTATAGGTACACACAGTCACAGGTACAATGCAGAAATTATTACATATAAACAATAAGACTGTACTGGACTAGTAAATCTACATATAGATATGTATGTATACAGATATAACAATGCACAGTAAACACTGGATGTATATCACAGAATAGTTGTACTAAATATTCATATAGCAGTACACTTTTTCTTAACTAAAATGACATGTAGAATACTTAAGTGTCTGTAAATACACAGCGCTGACAAGACAGGCGGTTTTACAGAGGAGACAGTGCCCAGCAGTCCCGGAGATCAGCCCAGCTAGTAGTGAATATGGTGCCAAAATCTCAGTAGGGAGTGAGAGAGAGAGAAATGCAGCTCCAGGGCGAGAACACCAGCAGTAAATGGCACCTGGAGCTGGGGGAGGGTCTACAGGTCAGCACCTTATCCCCTCTGCTGGACTTCACCACCGGGTACTATGGAGCCTATTACAAACAGATTTTTGGTAAATCCGACCTGTGCTCCCTGCTGTGGTGGATATAGTTGGGTCCCTGTACGGCCACAGTGTCCACGCCAGCGGCGCGGTTCTTCTCCTGGGACCACGATTTACCGACTGGTCCCACCCGGGGGGACCCTCTTACCTCCTCCCTGTCACGCGGCCAAGCGATCAAGGAGAGCAGCAGCAGTGGTGTGCCTAGAAACCGGTGTACCCAGGAACCAGGCTGCTGGAGTATGCAGCGCCACTGAGGAAGGTGATGGAGCCGCAGCACAGCATGTCAGACTGACATAAATAGTGCTGCTGCCCTTGAAGTCTTCTAAAAAAAATATATATATATATATATATATATATATATATATATATATATAGTGAGTAGAAAAAGCAGCGGCACTCAGCAGTCAGAAGTAAATGATGAGAAACAACTTTTAATCACGTCCTACGGCGTTTCGGGGAACAAGCCCCGTCTTCAGGGACAGACATATTGTCTGTCCCTGAAGACGGGGCTTGTTCCCCGAAACGCCGTAGGACGTGATTAAAAGTTGTTTCTCATCATTTACTTCTGACTGCTGAGTGCCGCTGCTTTTTCTACTCACCATATTGGATCCCACACAGGATCACAGAGGGCACCGCAGCAAGTATTCCTAGTACCCCTATTTCAGAGTGCCGATCCCCACACCGCTGTCTATATATATATATATATATATATATATATATATATATATTTATTTATTTTCAGGGCTGTCTAGCCCCCCCTTCCCCCCCTGTTAGTGACCTGCACTGCAGGCACTAACTTACAAACCGAGCTCTAGTGCCTGGAGGCGGGGCTATAAAGGATGCAGTGCAGTGCATCCTGGGACCAGTCAAAGCTTTAGCCTGTTGGTGCTTCGGGGATCAAGATCCAACTGTACACCCCGATGTTATTCCCTCTGGAATACCAGTGTAACCCGCTGCAGAAACCATATTTATAAAACTGAATAAACATCAAAAAAATATATACATAATGAGAATTAAATAAGGGTAAACCATGCACATAGCCAACACAGTTGCCTTGTGCTCAAGCTTGTCCATTCGAAGCAACTAGTAGACTTCCTCAGAAAAGACTCAAGTAGGAACAATTGCTTTTTGCATTTAAAAAATTTGGTTAATGCTCATACCTGGGTTTAGAGACATACGTTTAGATGTGTAGCCAGTGTCCACCAAACCTCTCTGTGAGCAAGCAGCCGTCTGGTCCACATTATCCTGAAAATACAGAATACAAAATGAGGACAACCTCTACATATCACAGTAAACAGATACTTATTTACTTTACTGAAGTTATGAATGTAGTTTCATTACAGGATCATCTTATTTTTGTCAAAAATAAAAGTCCCAACACTGGAAGCCTGAGGAAAAAAATAAATACTGACCTGTTATTCTGAATGGGCCCTGTTAGCTTAGTGCCCTTTTATCAACAAGTGATAAAACTCGTTGAATATGATAAATGGTGTTCCAAGTCAATCAGTTTCCAGCTGTCATTTTTCAAACACATGACAGTTAGGAGCTGATTGGCAGGAGCATCATTTATGATGCATACTCAACGAGTTCTATTATTCAGAACAAATTTTATCACTTGTTAATAAATGAGCCCCTTAGGTGTGTTACATCTTAAAATACTGATGAAAGGAAGAGATAAGCAACATAGTAAAAGGGGAGTGAAATAATGTCCTGCAATAAACATGGCCTCTGAACAGCATCTATTGAAATGTGGTGACACATCAGCAGCCAAACTTTGCTTCTGTTAGCGAAATAAGGGAGATACATTCAGGATGGCAGCAGTCGAAATCCTGACAAACAGGCAGAAAACTGGCGCCAGAAAACAGACAGTCAAAATGCAGATATCGGAATCCCAACAGCCAGCAAGTAAGTATGCCAGGGACTGTTAGGGATGTTTAACACACACTCAGGTTTTGTCCGGACAGCAAAAAGACGAACAATAGTCATCCGAATTTTTTACCGGCTGACAAAGCCTTTCACACACACACACACACACACACACACACACACACACACACACACACACTTTCAGCCGTGCTTACTGCTGTGCGCATGTGCAGCAGCAGAAGAAAAAAAAAATAAGAATTTACTCACCGGTAATTCTATTTCTCGTAGTCCGTAGTGGATGCTGGGAACTCCATAAGGACCATGGGGAATAGACGGGCTCCGCAGGAGACTGGGCACTCTAAGAAAGAATTAGGACTACTGGTGTGCACTGGCTCCTCCCTCTATGCCCCTCCTCCAGACCTCAGTTAGGGAAACTGTGCCCGGAAGAGCTGACACAATAAGGAAAGGATTTGGAATCCCGGGTAAGACTCATACCAGCCACACCAATCACACCGTACAACTCGTGATACTATATCCAGTTAACAGTATGAACAACAACTGAGCCTCACGAACAGATGGCTCATAACAATAACCCTTTAGTTAGGCAATAACTATATACAAGTATTGCAGACAATCCGCACTTGGGATGGGCGCCCAGCATCCACTACGGACTACGAGAAATAGAATTACCGGTGAGTAAATTCTTATTTTCTCTGACGTCCTAGTGGATGCTGGGAACTCCGTAAGGTCCATGGGGATTATACCAAAGCTCCCAAACGGGCGGGAGAGTGCGGATGACTCTGCAGCACCGAATGAGCAAACTCAAGGTCCTCCTCAGCCAGGGTATCAAACTTGTAGAATTTTGCAAACGTGTTTGATCCCGACAAGGTAGCAGCTCGGCAAAGTTGTAAAGCCGAGACCCCTCGGGCAGCCGCCCAAGAAGAGCCCACCTTCCTCGTGGAATGGGCCTTACGGATTTAGGATGCGGCAGTCCAGCCGCAGAATGTGCAAGTTGAATCGTGGAGCAGATCCAGCGAGCAATAGTCTGCTTAGAAGCAGGAGCACCCAGCTTATTGGGTGCATGCAGGATAAACAGCAAGTCAGTCTTTCTGACTCTAGCCATCCTGTAAACATAGATTTTCAGGGCCCGGACTACGTCCAGCAACTTGGAGGCCTCCAAGTCCCGAGTAGCCGCAGGCACCACAATAGGTTGGTTCAAATGAAACGCTGATACCACCTTAGGGAGGAATTGGGGACGCGTCCTCAAATCTGCTCTGTCCATATGGAAGATCAGATAGGGGCTTTTACAGGACAAAGCCGCCAATTCTGACACCCGCCTAGCCGAAGCAAAGGCCAAAAGCATGACCACTTTCCACGTGAGATATTTTAATTCCACGGTCTGAAGTGGCTCAAACCAATGTGATTTTAGGAAATCCAACACAACGTTGAGATCCCAAGGTGCCACTGGGGGCACAAAAGGGGGCTGAATATGCAGCACTTCCTTAACAAACAAATATCACCGAGACCATCCAAGTGCTCACAGGAGAAATACACCTGCTGTTCTATAATATCAAGTTGTCTGTAACCTGTTGCCGGCAATCAGCCTGCTTGTGAAGAGACCGGACTCTTCATTTCTTCACAATTTTTCACACCATCAGCCTGTCTTGCTGAGCATGGCTATTTCCAATCAGGAATAATACACGGCAGTTTAGCTTACCAACTCTGTGCTGTGTTAAAGAAAACATCCATCCCTGCGGGCGCCGCCGACGGATGTCTCACCCGTGCAAAGGGTGATAGAGAGCGGCTTTGCATTACCCACCGTGCATAGGAAAGCAAGGACAGCGATTCAGTGAGTAATTGAAACCGTACGGTTCTTTCATATCATATCCATCACGTGGAAAATTATACTTTACATATATGGTTACAGAGGCTGAATTTATTAGCCGGAGGACATATTCTTTCTGAACTGTGAGAGACTGAACAACTTAGAATCCAGTATATTGAAAGCTATATAGGTGAAAACCGGTGACCCACTCCTATATGTTTTTATTATAGGCATATATATGCTATTATCTGAGGTGTAATTACACCCAAGTTTTATGTGTTATATATTATTGTGGTCCATTATTAGTTTTTATTTTTCTATGTTTCTTTTTGTGTTTTATATATTTTTTTGCTAGCTAAATAAATTGTTTTATTATATTTGGCAGTATTATTGGATTTTCAAGCGCCGACCTGGTATTTGTTTGTTTTCTTCCTTAACAAACGTCTGAACTTCAGGCAGTGAAGCCAGTTCTTTTTGAAAGAAAATAGACCGGGCCGAAATCTGGACTTTAATGGAACCCAATTTTAGGCCCATGGTCACTCCTGACTGTAGGAAGTGCAGAAATCGACCCAGCTGAAATTCTTCTGTGGGGGCCTTCATAGCCTCACACCAAGCAACATATTTTCGCCATATGCGGTGATAATGCTTTGCTGTCACATCTTTCCTAGCTTTTATTAGCGTAGGAATGACTTCAACCGGAATGCCCTTTTCCATCAGGATCCGGCGTTCAACCGCCATGCCGTCAAACGCAGCCGCGGTAAGTCTTGGAAAAGACAGGGCCCCTGCTGTAGCAGGTCCTGTCTGAGAGGCAGAGGCCAAGGGTCCTCTGAGATCATTTCTTGCAGTTCCGGGTACCAAGTCCTTCTTGGCCAATCCGGAACGATGAGTATAGTACTTACTCCTCTCTTTCTTATTATCCTCAGCACCTTTGGTATGAGAGGAAGAGGAGGGAACACATAAACCGACTGGTACACCCACGGTGTCACTAGAGCGTCCACAGCTATCGCCTGAGGGTCCCTTGACCTGGCGCAATATCTTTTTAGCTTTTTGTTTAGGCGGGACGCAATCATGTCCACCTGTTGCCTTTCCCAACGGTTTACAATCAGTTGGAAGACTTCTGGATGAAGTCCCCACTCTCCCGGGTGGAGGTCGTGCCTGCTGAGGAAGTCTGCTTCCCAGTTGTCCACTCCCGGAATGAACACTGCTGACAGTGCTATCACGTGATTTTCCGCCCATCGGAGAAACCTTGTGGCTTCTGCCATCGCCATCCTGCTTCTTGTGCCGCCCTGTCGGTTTACATGGGCGACCGCCATGATGTTGTCTGAGTGAATCAGCACCGGCTGGTTTTGAAGCAGGGGTCTTGCCTGACTTAGGGCATTGTAAATGGCCCTTAGTTCTAGAATATTTATGTGTAGGGAAGCCTCCTGACTCGACCATTGTCCTTGGAAGTTTCTTCCCTGCGTGACTGCCCCCCAACCTCGGAGGCTTGCATCCGTGGTCACCAGGACCCAGTCCTGTATGCCGAATCTGCGGCCATCTAGAAGATGAGCACTCTGCAGCCACCACAGCAGAGACACCCTCGCCCTCTGGGACAGGGTGATCAGCCGATGCATCTGAAGATGCGATCCGGACCACTTGTCTAACAGATCCCACTGAAAGATCCTTGCATGGAACCTGCCGAATGGAATTGCTTCGTAAGAAGCTACCACCTTTCCCAGGACTCGCGTGCAGTGATGCACCGACACCTGTTTTGGTTTCAGGAGGTCTCTGACCAGAGATGACAACTCCTTGGCCTTCTCCTCCGGGAGAAACACCTTCTTCTGTTCTGTGTCCAGAATCATACCCAGGAACAGCAGACGCGTTGTAGGAACCAGCTGCGACTTTGGAATATTCAGAATCCAGCCGTGCTGTTGTAGCACTTCCTGAGATAGTGCTACTCCGACCAACAACTGCTCCCTAGACCTCGCCTTTATAAGGAGATCGTCCAAGTATGGGATAACTATAACTCCCTTCTTTCGAAGGAGTATCATCATTTCGGCCATTACCTTGGTAAATACCCTCGGTGCCGTGGACAGACCAAACGGCAACGTCTGGAATTGGTAATGGCAGTCTTGTACCACAAAACGGAGGTACACCTGGTGAGGTGGGTAAATGGGGACATGCAGGTACGCATCCTTGATGTCCAGTGATACCATGTAATCCTCTTCTTCCAGGCTTGCAATAACCGCCCTGAGCGATTCCATTTTGAACTTGAACCTTCTTATATAAGTGTTCAAGGATTTTAAATTTAGAATGGGTCTCACCGAACCGTCTGGTTTCGGTACCACAAACATTGTGGAATAGTAACCCCGTCCCTGTTGAAGGAGGGGAACTTTTATTATCACCTGCTTGAGGAACAGCTTGTGAATTGCCGCCAGCACTACCTCCCTGTCCGGGGGAGTAGCTGGCAAGGCTGATTTGAGGTAACGGCGAGGGGGAGACGTCTCGAATTCCAGCTTGTATCCCTGAGATACCACTTGTAGAACCCAGGGATCCACCTGTGAGCGAACCCACCGGTCGCTGAAGTTCCGGAGATGGGCCCCCACCGCACCTGCCTCCACCAGTGGAGCCCCAGCGTCATGCGGTGGATTTAGTGGAAGCAGGGGAGGATTTCTGTTCTTGGGAACTGGCTGTATGGTGCAGCTTTTTCCCTCTACCCCTGCCTCTGGGCAGAAAGGACGCGCCTTTAACCCGCTTGCCTTTCTGGGGCCGAAAGGACTGTACCTGATAATACGGTGCTTTCTTTGGCTGTGAGGGAACCTGGGGTAAAAATGTCGACTTCCCAGCTGTCGCTGTGGAAACGAGGTCCGAGAGACCATCCCCAAACAATTCCTCACCCTTGTAAGGCAAAACCTCCATGTGCCTTTTAGAATCCGCATCACCTGTCCACCGCCAAGTCCATAATACTCTCCTGGCAGAAATGGACAATGCATTTATTCTAGATGCCAGCCGGCAAATATCCCTCTGTGCATCTCTCATGTATAAGACTACGTCTTTAATATGCTCTATGGTTAGCAATATAGTGTCCCTGTCAAGGGAATCAAGATTATCAGATAGGGAATCAGACCACGCTGCTGCAGCACTGCACATCCATGCTGAAGCAATAGCAGGTCTCAGTATAGTACCTGAGTGTGTATATACAGACTTCAGGATAGCCTCCTGCTTTCTATCCGCAGGCTCCTTTAAGGCGGCCATATCCTGAGACGGTAGTGCCACCTTTTTTGACAAGCGTGTGAGCGCTTTATCCACCCTCGGGGATGTCTCCCTACGTACCCTGTCCTCTGACGGGAAAGGGTACGCCATTAGTAACTTTTTAGAAATCACTAGTTTTTTTATCAGGGGAAGCCCACGCTTCTTCACACACTTCATTTAACTCATCTGAAGGGGGAAAACCCACTGGTTGCTTTTTCTCCCCAAACATAATACCCTTTTTAGTGGTACTTGGGTTAATGTCAGAAATGTGCAACACATTTTTCATTGCCGTAATCATGCAACGGATAGCCCTAGTGGAATGTACATTAGTCTCGTCGTCGACACTGGAGTCAGACTCTGTGTCGACATCTGTGTCTGCCATCTGAGGTAGCGGGCTTTTTTGAGCCCCTGATGGCCTTTGAGACGCCTGGGCAGGCACGGGCTGAGAAGCCGGCTGTCCCACGGCTGTTACGTCATCCAGCCTTTTATGTAAGGAGTTGACACTGTCTGTTAATACCTTCCACATATCCATCCACTCTGGTGTCGACCCCGCAGGGGGTGACATCACATTTATCGGCACCTGCTCCGCCTCTACATAAGCCTCCTCATCAAACATGTCGACACAGCCGTACCGACACACCGCACACACACAGGGAATGCTCTGACTGAGGACAGGACCCCACAAAGTCTTTTGGGGAGACAGAGAGAGAGTATGCCAGCACACACCACAGCGCTATATAAACAGGGATTTACACTACACAAAGTGATTTTCCCTATAGCAGCTATAATACACAGTATTGCACCTAAATTTAGTGCCCCCCCTCTCTTTTTTACCCTATTGAGCCTGGAAACTGCAGGGGAGAGCCTGGGGAGCGTCCTTCCAGCGGAGCTGTGAAGAGGAAATGGCGCCAGTGTGCTGAGGGAGATAGCCCAGCCCCTTTTTCGGTGGGCTTCTCCCGCTCTTTATATTAATATTATGGCAGGGGATTTTTACACATATATAGTTTATTAGACTATATTATGTGTTTTTTGCCATTTTAAGGTAGTCTAATTGCAGCCCAGGGCCCCCCCCCCCCCCCCCCCAGCGCCCTGCACCCATCAGTGACCGGAGTATGTGGTGTGCATGGGGAGCAATGGCGCACAGCTGCAGTGCTGTGCGCTACCTTAATGAAGACCGGAGTCTTCAGCCGCCGATTTCCAGGACGTTCTTCTTGCTTCTGGCTCTGCAAGGGGGACGGCGGCGCGGCTCCGGGACCGGACGACCGAGGCTGGGCCTGTGTTTGATCCCTCTGGAGCTAATGGTGTCCAGTAGCCTAGAAGCCCAAGCTAGCTGCAAGCAGGTAGGTTCGCTTCTCTCCCCTAAGTCCCTCGTAGCAGCGAGTCTGTTGCCAGCAGATCTCACTGAAAATAAAAAACCTAATAAATACTTTCTTTACTAAGAGCTCAGGAGAGCCCCTAGTGTGCAACCAGCTCGAGCCGGGCACAGATTCTAACTGAGGTCTGGAGGAGGGGCATAGAGGGAGGAGCCAGTGCACACCAGCAGTCCTAATTCTTTCTTAGAGTGCCCAGTCTCCTGCGGAGCCCGTCTATTCCCCATGGTCCTTACGGAGTTCCCAGCATCCACTAGGACGTCAGAGAAATAGGATTTTAAAGTTAACTACAGGTAAATCCTTAGTCCATAGAGGATGCTGGGGTCCACATTAGTACCATGGGGATGTACCAAAGCTCCCAGTACGGGAGGGAGAGCGGGGAGGCTCCTGCAGAACCGATTGACCATACTTTAGGTCCTCAGAGGCCAAAGTATCGAACTTGCATAACTTAGCAAACGTGTTCGATCCTGACCAAGTAGCCGCTCTGCAAAGTTGTAAAGCCGAGACACCCCGGGCAGCCGCCCAGAAAGAACCCACTTTACGATTAGAGTGGGCCTTAACAGATCTTGGACACGGCAAGCCTGCCGTAGAATAGGCATGCTGGATAGTACACCTGACCCAGCGAGAAAACGTCTGCTTAGAAGTAGGACACCCAGACACCCAACCTTAAAGGACAAACAGAGTGTCCAACTTTGTGACGAGACGTTCTCTTCACATAAATCTTTAAAGCTCTTACAACATCCAAAGATTTTGAAGTGATTGAGGAGTCAGTAGCCACTGGCACCACAATAGGTTGGTTGATATAAAACGCCGACAACCTTCTGAAGAAATTTGCTGACGCGTTACGAGCTCAGCTCTATCTTCATGGAAAATCAAGTAGGGGCTCTTGCAGGACAATGCCCCCAATTCCGACACATGTCTAGCAGATGCCAATGCCAATAGTGTGACCGCCTTCCAAGTAAGAAACTTGACATCAACCTCCTGTAAAAGGTTCAAACCAAATCAGACTGCAGGAACGGCAGCACCACATTAAGATCCCAAGGTGCCGTAGGAGGCACAAAGGGAGGCTGGATGTGCAGAACCCCTTTCAAGAAAGTCTGACCTTCAGGGAGGACAGCCAATTGATTCTGGAAGAAAATGGACAAGGCCGAAATCTGGACTTTTATGGAGCCCAAACGCAGGACCACATCCACAACTGCTTGCAGAAAGAGGAGAAACCGCCCTAGTTGAAACTCTACCGTAAGAAGCTTCTTGGATTCACACCAAAACACGTACCTTTTCCAAATTCGATGGTAGTGTTTAGACATTACTCCTTTCCTAGACTTTATCAGGGTAGGAATAACTTTGTTCTGAATGCCCTTCCGAGCTAAGATCTGGTGTTCAACCTCCATGCTGTCAAACGTAGCCGTGGTAAGTCTGTTGCAGAAGGTCCTCTCAAAGAGGAAGAGGCCTCGGATCTTCCAGCAGTAACTCCAGAAGATCCGCGTACCAAGCCCTTCTTGGCTAGTCCGAAGCAATGAGGATCGCCTGAACTCTTGTTCTTTTGATTAGTTTGAGAATCCCTGTGATGAGTGAAAGTGGAGGGAACAAATACACTGACTTGAACACCCACGGAGTTACCAGGGCGTCCACTGCCTGTGGGTCCCTCGACCTGGAACAGTACGTCCAAATCTTCTTGTTGAGGCGGGAGGCCATCATGTCTATTTGAGGTACGCTCCAAAGACTTGTCACCTCTGAGAACAACTCTGGGTGAAGGCCCCACTCTCCTGGATGAAGATCGTGTCTGCTGAGGAAGTCCGCTTCCCAGTTGTCCACTCCCGGAATAAAGTTTGTCGACAGCGCCAATGCGTACTTTTCCACCCAGAGGATGATTCGTGTTACCTCTGACATTGCAGCTCTGCTAGTCGTTCCGCCTTGTCGGTTTATGTAGGCCACCGTCGTTACATTGTCCGACTGAACCTGAATGGCCTGATCTTTCAGAAGATGTGCTGCTGGTAGAAGACCGTTGTACACGGCCCTTAGTTCCAGAATGTTTATTGGAAGGATGGATTCCAGACTTGACCACCTTCCTTGGAAGTTTTCCCCTTGGGTGACTGCTCCAACCTCTGAGACTTGCAATTGTGGTTAGGAGGATCCAATCCTGAATCCCGAACCTGCGGCCCTCCAGTAGGTGAGTAGTTTCAAGCCACCAGAGGAGCGAGATTCTGGCTTTCGGCGACAGACGTATCCGCTGGTGCATGTGAAGATGAGATCCCGACCATTTGTCCAGGAGATCCAGTTGGAAGGGTCGTGCATGAAATGTTCCGTACTGTAGAGCCTCGTAGGAGGCCACCATTTCCCCTCAGAAGGCAAATGCACTGATGACCAGACAACCCGGGCTGGCTTCAGGACATCCCAGACCATTGTTTGAATCACCAACGCGTTCTCCTCCGGTAGAAACACCCTCTGAACTTCCATGTCAAGAATCATCCCCAGGAAGGTCAGTCTCCTTGTCGGCTCCAAATGCGACTTCGGAAGATTCAGGATCCATCCATGAGCCTGGACAAGTTGAGTCGAGAGAGCAATGCTCTGTAACAATTTCTCCATGGAAGACTCTTATCAACAGGTCGTCCAGATAAGGAATTATGTTCACACCCTGCTTGCGGAGGAGTAGCATAATTTCCGCCATAACCTTGGTGAACATCCTCGGCGCCGTGGAGAGGCCAAATGGTAGTGCCTGGAACGGATAGTGACAGTCCAGTAGTGCAAATCTTAGATAAGCCTGGTGAGGCGGCCAGATCGGAATGTGAAGGCAAGCATCTTTGATATCTAGGGATACCAGAAACTCCCCCTCCTCCAGACCTGAGATCACCGCTCTGAGACTCCATTTTGAATTTGAATTCCCTCAAATAAGGGTTCAATGACTTTAGGTTCAAGATTAGCCTGACCGAACCATCCGGTTTCAGTACCACAAACAGGTTTGAGTAATAACCCTTGTTAGGTGAGGTGGAACTGGAACAATGACATCTGACCTTAGCAATTTTTTAATGGATAGCACTTTGTCAGCGAAGCTGGTAAGCCTGATTTGAAAAATCTGTGAGGCGGGAGTTCTCGGAACTCCAGTCTGTACCCCTGAGTAACAATATCTTGTACCCAGGGGTCCAAGCCTGATGACGCCCAGACGTAACTGAAATTCCTTAATCTTGCTCCCACCTGCCCGATCTCCAGGCTGGGAGGTCCACCGTCATGCCGAGGATTTTGAGGAAGCAGTAACAGGTTTCTGTTCCTGGGAACTTGTTGGTGCAGGTTTTCTGGATTTCCCCCGACCTCCTCTAAAGAAAGTGGAAGGGGATTTGGACTTTTTAAACTTTTGCGGTCCGAAAGGACTGCACAGCAGACGTAGGGTAAGATTTCCTAGTCAGTGGTTTGCAGAGGGAAGAAAGGTAGACTTACCCACAGGTGCCATGGCGATCCACGCATCTAATGCTTCCCCAAACAGAGCCTGACCAGTGAAAGGTAGTTTCTCCACACTTTTCTTGGATTTTGCATCCGCCGACCATTGGCGCAGCCAGAGTCCCCTGCGTGCCGAGATCGCCATGGCAGAAACCCTCGCATTAAGATTTCCCAGGTCCTTCATGGCTTCCCCCATGAAACCCGCAGAATCCTGTATGTGACGTAAAAAGAATTCAATGTCACTTCTATACATGGAATCTAATTCCTCTAGTAAAGTGCCTGACCACTTTACTGTAGCTTTAGAAATCCAAGCACACGCAATAGTGGGTCTTAAAACTACTCCATTAGCTGTGTATAGTGATTTGAGAGTAGTCTCAATCTTGCAGTCTGCCGGTTCTTTCAAAGCGGTGGACCCAGGGACAGGTAAAACAACCTTCTTAGACAACCTAGATACAGAAGTGTCTACTACTGGTGGGCTTTCCCACTTTATCCTGTCCTCCCCAGGTAACGGAAGAGCAATTAGAACCCTTTTTGGGATCTGCAATTTTTTCTCTGGGTTTTCCCAGGATTTTTCAAACAATGCATTTAATTCCTTAGACGCAGGGCATGTAAGGGAGGTTTTCTTATTGTCTGTAAAATAAGCCTCCTCTACCTGCTCAGGTATTTTCTCAGTAATGCGTAAAATGTCCCTAATGGCCTCAAAGTTGCACCCCCTTAGCAAGGGATGCCTCCTCCGTGGCATATCCCCGTCACCTGTATCCGTGTCAACTTGCATTACCTGGGCAAGAGAACGCTTCTTTGGGTGAATAGGGGGGGGACCTAGATGAGGTATTGGGAGCTGAACATTGCAACACCTCTACAGAATTTCTCAAAACCTGGGTTTGTTTCTCATTATATGACATCCGAGATGAAATCTGAGATATCATTCCCCTTTAGGAATCCAACCATGAGGATTCAGATTCAGAGGGCTGTGAAAGCGCATTGCAGTCCTGCGTACATGGAATTGACTCAACAGGTGAAGAAAGACACTCTGCTACACAAGAAACAGGATTCCCTAGACATGATAATGTGATCTATATAGCAACACACACAGGAAAAGGTCAGCCACAGTTTCCGCCAGAGTACTTTCAGAGAGTCACAGAGTATAAGGAGGCAGCCACACAGCGCTTCAATAGGCAGTGTAATATACAATAAGCCCAGCACTGATATAACACCTTAATGGGTTAACATATAAATATAAAACACTCTCTCCCCCCCCCCCCCCTGTCTATAACACCCTGGTACAGCAGAGGTAAGCTGGAGTTATGAGGAGGGCAGCGCTCCCTGGCAGCTTCTGTCTGTGTGATCGGCAGGGAGAGCATGGCGCTGGTGAGAGTGCTGGAACCGCTCTGAGAAGCCCCGCCCCCTGTAATGGCGCGTCGTCCCGCACTTCTATTTTTATACTGGCCTGAGGTAACTTGCTGTTAACAGCGCGATTAGCCCCTGTTAGCGTAGTTTACCCCCTATGTGCACAGATTGTACAACATAATGGCTTTGCATAATTGAATTCATCCAACTTGTGTATTAAGGAAATTTAAGTTGCTTGTTCTGAATGAGAAACATTACTTTCTTCCATCGGATGCATAGCTTTGCTCCACTTGCTATATTTCGATAACTTAATATGATTTTTTTTTTTTTATATAAATAAGTTTTATTTAGGTCTAGAGATTACCAGATCGATTCTATTACGGAATCTGTAAATTACAGAATTCTTGGTGTATATGATTGAGCAACTTTTTCAGTTTGTTTTACTGACCTTCAACTAAATCTACTTAAACTCATGACATCCAAACAGGACTCTTGATTAAAACTCTCTAGACACTGGCAGGCAGGTCTGATTAAACAGAATTCTCAATTTCATTTATGCCTTCTATGGACTCATCTGGAACTCCATTAATCAGTTTCAGTCAAATACAAAGGGCTACATTTGGAAACGAGCAATAACCCCTTCAGCACGTGTCTGACGCTAAAAGGACTAAAAAAATAAAAATAAAAATTAAGATAATTAAAAAAAAATAAGATTTTACTCACCGGTAAATCTATTTCTCGTAGTCCGTAGTGGATGCTGGGGACTCCGTAAGGACCATGGGGAATAGACGGCTCCGCAGGAGACTGGGCACATCTAAAGAAAGCTTTAGGACTATCTGGTGTGCACTGGCTCCTCCCCCTATGACCCTCCTCCAAGCCTCAGTTAGGACACTGTGCCCGGAAGAGCTGACACAATAAGGAAGGATTTTGAATCCCGGGTAAGACTCATACCAGCCACACCAATCACACCATATAACTCGTGATAGGAACCCCGGTTAACAGTATGATAACAATGGAACCTCTGAATAGATGGTTCGCAATAACAACCCGATTTTGTGTAACAATAACTATTTATAAGTATTGCAGACAATCTGCACTAGGGATGGGCGCCCAGCATCCACTACGGACTACGAGAAATAGATTTACCAGTGAGTAAAATCTTATTTTCTCTGACGTCCTAGTGGATGCTTGGGACTCCGTAAGGACCATGGGGATTATACCAAAGCTCCCAAACGGGCGGGAGAGTGCGGATGACTCTGCAGCACCGAATGAGAGAACTCAAGGTCCTTCTCAGCCAGGGTATCAAATTTGTAGAATTTTGCAACGTGTTTGCCCCTGACCAAGTAGCAGCTCGGCCAAGTTGTAAAGCCGAGACCCCTCGGGCAGCCGCCCAAGATGAGCCCCCTTCCATGTGGAATGGGCTTTTACAGATTTAGGCTGCGGTAGTCCCACCGCAGAATGCGCAAGCTGAATAGTGCTACAAATCCAGCGCGCTCTAGTCTGCTTAGAAGCAGGAGCACCCAGCATGTTGGGTGCATCTAGGATAAACAGCGAGTCAGTTTTCCGGACTCCAGCCGTCCTGTAAATATAATTTTTTAGAGCCCTGACTACGTCCAGTAACTTGGAATCCTCCAGGTCCCTAGTAGCCGCAGGCACCCCAATAGGTTGGTACAAGTGAAAACCTGATACCACCTTCGGGAGAAAGTGAGGACGAGTCCTCAACTCTGCCCTATCCATATGGAAAGTCAGGTAAGGGCTTTTTTATGACAAAGCCGCCAATTCTGACACATGCCTGGCCGAAGCCAGAGCCAACACATGACCACTTTTCATGTGAGATATTTCAAATCCACGGTTTTAAGTGGCTCAAATCAATGTGATTCCAGGAACTTCAAAACCACATTGAGATCCCAAGGTGCCACTGGGGCACAAAAAAGGGGCTGAATATGCAGCACTCCCTTACAACGTCTGCACTTCAGGCTGACATCCTTCCTGGCTTTGATCAGGATAAGAATGACTTCCTCCGGAATGCCTTTTTCACTCAGGATCCGGTGTTCAACCGCCATGCCGTCAATGCAGCCGCGGTAAGTCTTTGAACAGACAGGGCCCCTGCAGCAGATCCTGTCTGAGTGGCAGAGGCCATGGGTCCTCTGAGATCAACTACTGAAGTTCCAGGTACCAAGCCCTTCTTGGCCAATCCGGAACCATGAGTATAGTTCTTACTCCTCTTTTCCTTATTATCCTCAGTACCTTGGGTATGAGAGGGAGAGGAGGGAACACAAACCGACTGGTACACTCGCGGTGTCACTAGAGCGTCCACAGCGATCGCCTGAGGTTCCCTTGACCTGGCGCAATATCTTTTTTATTGAGGCGGGACGCCATCATGTCCACCTGTGGTCTTTCCCAACGGTTTACCAGCATTTGGAAGACTTCTGGATGAAGTCCCTATTCTCCCGGGTGGAGTCTGCTGCGGAAGTCTGCTTCCCAGTTGTCCACTCCCGGAATGAACACTGCTGCCAGTGCTACCACACGATTTTCCGCCCAACGGGGAATCCTTATGGCTTCTGCCATCGCCCTCCTGCTTCTTGTGCCGCCCTGCCTGTTTACATGGGCGAGCGCCGTGATGTTGTCTGATTGGATCAGTACGGCTGGTGAAGCAGGGGCCTTGTTTTGCTTAGGGCCTTGTAAATGGCTCTTATCTCCAGAAAATTTATGTTAAGTGAAAACTCCTGTTTTGGACCATAGTCCTTGGGATTTTATTCCCTGTGTGACTGCACCCCAGCCCCGAAGGCCGGCATCCGTGGTCCCCAGGACCCAGTCCTGTATTCCGAATCTGCGGCCCTCTAGTAGATGAACCCTCTGCAGCCACCACCGCAGCGACACCCTGGTTCTTTCCGACCGGGTTATCTGCTGCTGTATCTGGAGATGGGACCCGGACCATTTGTCCAACAGGTCCCACTGGAAAATCCTTGCGTGGAACTTTCCGAATGGAATTGCTTCTTACGAAGCTACCATTTTTCCCAGGACTCGTGTGCATTGATGTACCGACACCTGTCCCGGTCTTAGGAGGTTTCTGACTAGAGATGACAACTCCTCGGCTTTTTCCATTGGAAGAAACACTTTCTGGTCTGTTTCCAGAATCATTCCCAGGAACAGAAGACGTGTCGTCGGGACCAGCTGTGACTTTGGAATTGAGAATCCAGTCCTGCTGTTGCAGCACTTCCCGAGAAAGTGCTACCCCCTTACCAACTGTTCCTTGGACCTCGCCTTTATCAGGAGATCGTCCAAGTACGGGATAATTAAAACTCCCTTCTTGCGAAGGAGTATCATCATTTCGGTCATTACCCATGGTAAAGACCCTCGGTGCCGTGGATAATCCAAACGGCAGCGTCTGGAACTGATAGTGACAGTCCGGTACCACAATCTTGAGGTACTTCTGGTGAGGAGGGTAAATGGGGACATGCAGGTAAGTATCCTTGATGTCCAGAGAGACCCTGTAATCCCCCTCGTCCAGGATCGCAATAATCGCCCTGAGCGATTCCATCTTGAACTTGAATCTTTTGTTATATGTGTTCAAGGATTTTAAAAATTTAAGATGGGTCTCACGAACCGTCCGGTTTCGGTACCACAAACATTGTGGAAAAGTAACCCTTTTCCTGTTGAAGGAGGGGTACCTTGATAATCACTTGCTGTGAATACAGTTTTTTGGATAGCCACCAACACTGCCTCCCTGGCAGAGGGAGTTGCCGGTAAGGCAGATTTTAGGAAACGGCGGGGGGGAGACATCTCGAATTCCAGCCTGTACCTCTGAGATACTGTTTGAAGAACCCAGGGATCCACCTGTGAGAGCCCACTGTGCGCTGAAATTTCTGAGACGGGCCCCCACCGTACCCGGGTCCGCCTGAGCAGCCCCAGCGTCATGCTGTGGACTTACCGGACGCAGGGGAGGACTTCTGCTCCCGGGAACTAGCTGTGTGCTGCAGCTTTTTCCCTCTACCTTTTCCTCTTGGCAGAAAAGATGAGCCTCTAGCCCTCTACTTTTCTGGGGCCGAAGGGACTGTACCTGATAATACAGTGCTTACTTTTGCTGTGGGGTAGCTTGTGGCAAAAGTTTTGATTTCCCAGCAGTAGCTGTGGAAACAAGGTCTGAAAGACCATCCCCAAACAGTTCCACCACCTTCTAGGGCAAACTTCCATGTGCCGTTTTGAATCGGCATCGCCCGACCATTGCCGAGTCCATAACCCCCGTCTGGCGGCAATGGTTTTACATAGCGCTTATTAGTGATGCCAGTCGGCAAATATCCCTCTGTGCATCACGCATGTATAAGACAGCGTCTTTTATATGCTCTATTTTCAGGAAAATATTGTCCCTATCTATAGTATAAATATTATCCGACAGGGAATCTGACCACGCAGCTGCCGCACTGCACATCCATGCCGAGGCAATAGCAGGTCTCAATATAATGCCCGTGTGTGTGTATATAGCTTTTAGGGTAGTTTTCTGCTTTCTATCAGCAGGTCCTTCAGGGCGGCCGTATCAGTGACGGTAGTGCCACCTTTTTTTAATAAGCGTGTAACCGCTTTATCTACCCTAGGGGTTATTTCCCAACGTGACCTATCCTCTGGCGGAAAATGGTACGCTGCTTAGAAATTATCAATTTCTTATCGGGGGAAGTCCACGCTTCCTCACACACCTCATATCAATTCCTCAGATGCAGGAAAACTACTGGTAGTTTTCTGTCACCAAACATAATACCCTTTTTTGTGGTATCTGGGGTATTATCAGAAATGTGTAATACATTTTTAATTGCCTCAATCATGTAACGGGTGGCCCTATTGGAAGGTACACTAGTCTCATCGTCGTCGACACTGGAGCCGGTATCCGTGTCAACATCTGTGTCTGCCATCTGAGGTAGCGGGCGTTTTAGAGCCCCTGACGACATGTGAGACGCTTGGACAGGCACAAGCTGAGCAGCCGGCTGTCCTATGTCGTCAAACCTTTTATGTAAGGAGTTGACACTGTCACGTAATTCCTTCCATAAGTCCATCCACACCGGTGTCGACCCCGCAGGGGGTGACATCCCATTCACAGGCATTTGCTCCGCCTCCACATCATTATCCTCATCATACATGTCGACACAGCAGTACCGACACACAGCACACACACAGGGAATGCTCTGACAGAGGACAGGACCCCACAAAGCCCTTTGGGGAGACAGAGGGAGAGTATGCCAGCACACACCAGAGCGCTATATATCACAGGGATATCACCTATAGAGAGAGTGTTTTCCCTTATAGCTGCATAATATATTTCTGTAGTGCAGGACTGCAGGGAAGAGCCAGGGAGCTATCCCTCCAGCAGAGCTGTGAGGGAAAATGGCGCCAGTGTGCTGAGGGAGATGGCTCCGCCCCTTTTCGGCGGGCTTTCTCCCGCTATTGTAAAAGTTCTGGCAGGGGTTAATAAACACCTATATAGCCCCTGGGGCTATATATGGTGTCAGTTCGCCAGCCAAGGTGTTAAAATTGCTGCTCAGGGCGCCCCCCCCCCCCCGCGCCCTGCACCCATCAGTGACCGCAGTGTGTGGTGTGCATGAGGAGCAATGGCGCACAGCTGCAGTGCTGTGCGCTACCTTGGAGAAGACAGAAGTCTTCAGCCGCCGATTTTCCGGACCACCTTCTTGCTTCTGGCTCTGTAAGGGGGACGGCGGCGCGGCTCCGGGAACGGACGACGAGGTCGGGTCCTGTGTTCGATCCCTCTGGAGCTAATGGTGTCCAGTAGCCTAAGAAGCCCAAGCTACCACCACTTAGGTAGGTTCGCTTCTTCTCCCCTTAGTCCCTCGGTGCAGTGAGCCTGTTGCCAGCAGGTCTCACTGAAAATAAAAAAACCTAACATATACTTTCTTCCTAGGAGCTCAGGAGAGCCCCTAGGGTGCATCCAGCTCAGCCGGGCACAGAAATCTAACTGAGGCTTGGAGGAGGGTCATAGGGGGAGGAGCCAGTGCACACCAGATAGTCCTAAAGCTTTCTTTAGATGTGCCCAGTCTCCTGCGGAGCCGTCTATTCCCCATGGTCCTTACGGAGTCCCCAGCATCCACAAGGACGTCAGAGAAATAAATAAAAAAGGTACATAAGATGTGTAATTTTGGAGCAGGTACAATCCTACAATTCAGATCATGTTCAAAAATCATGTAACAATCATACAAAAAGATAGCACAGAGGATGGACAGTTTGAAAATAGTTAAGGGAACAGATGAAACAAGAGGTTCGGAGGTGAAGGGTGGTGAGGACCCTGCTCAAAAGAATGCTTAGAGTAGAAAGGGTACCAGTGTAAGCAGTATAGTTCTGGTAATGAAACGGGTTTTCCAGTGACTGTTTGATTATTTCAAGGCTGGGGAAACGTCTTATCAAACATAGCAGGAAATTTCATAGGTAACAAGTGCAATTCTTGTAGGCAGGAGAAGAGGATATAGAAGATCAAAGAGCATGCAGTAAAGCATTGAGCTGTTAGGTGAGAAAGAAAGGGTGTCTGTATTTAGATTTTTGTTGCACTGAGACAGGAGAGGATACAGAAGAGAAGCATCAGGTACCATCAGGATACTGTACAGGTATAGGTTGTACTGGCAGGCTGAATAAGCTCTGGTGTAAAGTGAGAACAGAAGAGGTTAGAGATCTCAGAGCAGGAATAGAAGGAAGTCCTAGAAGTAGTGATAAATAAGGGGGGTGGGGGGTTCAAAAAAGGTCAGTGTAATGAATTTTGAGCAGTAGTGTCTATTAGACAAGACTGAATGTTTCTGCATAAGGTGCATGCTATGTGCACAATAAGGGATGATATGGGATCCCGACAATTGGGATGCCGATGGAAAGAATACAGACAGCGGTATCCACACACGCAGAATTCTGACACATGCTAAGTGAGTATTGCAACGCCCTCTCTAACCCTCCCTCCATGCTTTATGTCTAACCCTCCCTACAACCCAACCCTAAATCCTCACCATCACTACACGGCCTAACCCTAGCCAGCCCCAGCATACTTTCGTTCGGGATGTCAACAGTCGGGATACTAGTGCCGGAATTGTGATCGAAGTCAGGATCCTGGCGGTATCTTTCTGACCAGTTTCGGGATTCCAACTGCTGGCATTCCGAGCGCCGGTATGCTAACCGGATCCCCACAGTAATTATAATGATTAAGTTACTTAATACCATGGGGTATAGATGGGTCCACTAGGGGCCTTGGGCACTTCAAGAATTTGATAGTGTGTGCTGGCTCCTCCATCTATGTCCCTCCTTCCAGACTCAGTCTAGGAAACTGTGCCCAAGGAGACGGACACACTTTGCGAAAAGGAGAGATAAGAAAAGTGGTGAGATTACGAACCAGCACACACAAAATAATAGGAAAGCCATGCCAACCAAACTTGAAACATGAACAGAAACAGCTGAACAAAGCAGAATACTTAACCAAGTAACAGTGCAGGAAGAACGAAGCACCGGGCAGGCTCCTAGTATCCTCTACGGACTACGAGAAAAGTATTTACCTGTAGGAAATTAAAAATAAGATTTTAAACCTACCGGTAAATCTTTTTCTCCTAGTCCGTAGAGGATGCTGGGGACTCCGTAAGGACCATGGGGTATAGACGGGCTCCGCAGGAGACATGGGCACTCTAAAGACTTTAGAATGGGTGTGCACTGGCTCCTCCCTCTATGCCCCTCCTCCAGACCTCAGTTAGAAAAACTGTGCCCAGAGGAGACTGACCGTACGAGGAAAGGATTTTTGTTAATCTAAGGGCAAGATTCATACCAGACCACACCATCCACACCGTATAACCTGGAATATACTCCACCAGTTAACAGTATGAACAAAACAGGATCAGCCAAAGACTGATCTTAACTGTAACATAACCCTTATGTAAGCAACAAATATATACAAGTCTTGCAGAAACAGTCCGCACTGGGACGGGCGCCCAGCATCCTCTACGGACTACGAGAAAAAGACTTACCGGTAGGTTTAAAATCTTATTTTCTCTTACGTCCTAGAGGATGCTGGGGACTCCGTAAGGACCATGGGGATTATACCAAAGCTCCAAACCGGGCGGGAGAGTGCGGATGACTCTGCAGCACCGATTGAGCAAACATGAGGTCCTCATCAGCCAGGGTATCAAACTTGTAGAATTTTGCAAAAGTGTTTGAACCCGACCAAGTAGCTGCTCGGCAAAGCTGTAATGCCGAGACGCCTCGGGCAGCCGCCCAAGAAGAGCCCACCTTCCTACTGGAATGGGCCTTTACAGAATTTGGTAACGGCAATCCAGCCATAGAATGAGCTTGCTGAATCGTGTGACAGATCCAGCGAGCAATAGTCTGCTTAGAAGCAGGGGCGCCAACCTTTTTGGCTGCATACAGGACAAACAGTGACTCTGTTTGCCTAACCCGAGCCGTCCTGGCTACATAAATTTTTTAAGGCCCTGACTACATCCAGGGACTTGGAAGCCTCCAAGTCTCCCGTAGCCACAGTCACCACTATAGGTTGGTTCATATGAAATGATGAAACCACCTTAGGCAAAAATTGAGGACAAGTACTCAACTCTGCTCTGTCCACATGGAAAATCAGATAGGGGCTTTTGTGAGACAAAGCCGCCAATTCGGACACCCGCCTTGCAGATGCCAAGGCCAACAACATGACCACTTTCCAAGTGAGAAATTTTAATTCAACTGTTTGAAGAGGCTCAAACCAGTGAGATTTTAGGAACTGTAACACCACGTTAAGGTCACATGGTGCCACTGGGGGTACAAAAGGAGGCTGGATGAGTAGCACTCCCTTTACAAAAGTCTGGACTTCTCGGAGAGAAGCCAATTACTTCCGAAAGAATATAGATAGGCTCCATTAAGGTACAGATTTCGGCCCTAACTTCAGGCCCATATCCACTCCTGTCTGTAGAAAGTGGAGAAAGCGGCCCAGGTGGAAATCTTCCGTAGGAGCATTCTTGGCTTCACACCAAGATACATACTTCCTCCAGATACGGTGATAAAGGCTAGGAAGGAGGTGACGGCAAAGCATTATCAGAGTAGGGATGACTTCCTCCGGAATACCTTTCCCAGGTAGGATTCGGTGTTCAACCGCCATGCCGTCAAACGTAACCACGGTAAGTCTTGGAACACGCAGGGCCCCTGCTGCAACAGGTCCTCCCTGAGAGGAAGAGGCCATGGATCTTCTGTGAGAATCTCCTGAAGATCTGAATACCAGGCCCTTCGAGGCCAATCTGGAACAATGAGTATTGTCTGCACTCTTTTTTGTCTTATGATTCTTAATATTTTTGAGATGAGAGGAAGCGGAGGGAACACATAGACCGACTGAAACACCCATGGTGTCACCAGGGCGTCTACCGCTACTGCCTGAGGGTCCCTTGACCTGGCACAATACCTCCAAAGCTTCTTGTTGAGGCGCGACGCCATCATTTCTATTTGAGGAAGTCCCCAAAGACTAGTTATCTCTGCAAAAACTTCTTGATGAAGTCCCCACTCTCCTGGATGGACATAGTGTCTGCTGAGGAAATCTGCTTCCCAGTTGTCCACTCCCAGAATGAAGACTGCTGACAGAGCGCTTACGTGATTTTCCGCCCAGCGAAGAATCCTGGTGGCTTCCGCCATTGCCACTCTGCTCCTTGTCCCGCCTTGGCAGTTTACATGAGCCACGGCTGTGACGTTGCCTGATTGAATCAGAACCGATAGGTCGCGAAGAAGATTCTCCGCTTGTCGTAGGCAGTTGTATATGGCCCTCAATTCCAGTATGTTGATGTGTAGACAAGCCTCCTGGCTTGACCATAGTCCCTGAAAATGTCTTCCTTGTGTGACTGCTCCCCATCCTCGGAGGCTCGCGTCCATGGTCACCAGAACCCAGTCTTGAATGCCGAATCTGTGACCCTCTAGAAGGTGAGCACTCTGCAGCCACCACAGGAGAGACACCCTGGCCCTGGGGTACAGGCTTATTTTCTGATGAATTTGAAGATGGGACCCAGACCACTTGGCCAGAAGGTCCCACTGAAATGTCCTCGCATGAAACCTGCCGAAGGGGATGGCCTCGTAGGTCGCCACCATTTTTCCCAGTACTCGAGTGCATTGATGAACTGACACTCTTTTCGGTTTTAACAGGTCTCTGACCATGTTCTGGAGTTCCTGGGCTTTTTCCATCGGGAGAAAAACCCTCTTTAGTTCCATGTCCAGAATCATGCCTAAAAAAGATAGCCGAGTCATTGGAACCAACTGTGACTTTGGTAGATTTAGAATCCAGCCATGCTGCTGCAGCACTCTCAGGGAGAGCGACACGCTTTTCTGCAACTGTTCTTTTGATCTCGCTTTTATCAGGAGATCATCCAAGTACGGGATAATTGTGACTCCCTGCCTGCGCAGGAGCACCATCATTTCCGCCATTACCTTGGTGAAAACCCTCGGGGCCATGTAAATCCCAAACGGCAACGTCTGGAACTGGTAATGACAGTCCTGTACAGCGAATCTCAGGTACGCCTGATGAGGAGGATATATGGGGACATGAAGGTATGCATCCTTTATGTCTAGTGACACCATAAAATCCCCCCCTTCTAGGCTGGAGATAACTGCCCTGAGCGATTCCATCTTGAACTTGAACTTTTTCAAGTACAGGTTTAGGGATTTTAAATTTAGAATGGGTCTGACCGAGCCATCCGGTTTCGGGACCACAAATAGGGTTGAATAGTACCCTTTCCCCTGTTGCATTAGGGGAACCTTGATAATCACTTGCTGTTGACACAGCTTTTGAATTGCAGCTAAAGGTTCGCTCAGCACACATCTCTCCCGCCACTCAGCACAGCGCGATGTGTGCTCAGCGTGCGGGGGGGAGACGAGGGGCCGCTCATTTCACCCAGCGGGTGAAGTGAGCGACCCGCTAGATTGGCCTGCACGGCAGGCCAATCTAGCAGCAGCGATAGCGATGCGCGGGGCTGCGCATCGCTATCGCTGTACGGGGTACACACGGAGCGATCCTGCTTAAATTCTAAGCAATCTAGTCAGATTGCTTAGAATATCGCTCCGTGAGTACCCCCCTTAAGACTATCTCCCTCTCTGGAGGAGAAGCTGGTAAAGCCGATTTGAAAAATCGGCGAGGAGGCCAGTCTTCGAATTCCAGCTTGTAGCCTTGGGATACAATTTCCATCGCCCAAGGATCCACGTCTGACTGAACCCAGACGTGGCTGAAGAGTCGTAGACGTGCCCCCCACCGGCGCGGACTCCCTCAGTGGAGCCCCAGCGTCATGCGGTGGATTTAGTAGAAGCCGGGGAGAACTTCTGTTCCTGGGAACTAGCCGTAGCAGGCGCTCGGCACAACTGTAATGCCGAGACCCCTCGGGCAGCCGCCCAAGGAGAGCCCACCTTCCTAGTGGAATGGGCCCTAACCGATTTAGGCAACGGCAATCCAGCCGTAGAATGAGCCTGCTGAATGGTGTTACAAATCCAGTGGGCAATAGTCTGCTTTGAAGCAGGAGTGCCAAGCTTGTTGGCAGCATACAGGACGAACAGTGATTCCGTTTTTCTGACTCTAGCCGTTCTGGCTACGTAAATTTTCAAAGCCCTGACCACATCCAGGGACTTGGAGTCCTCCAAGTCACGCGTAGCCACAGGCACCACAATAGGCTGGTTCATATGAAAGGATGATACCACCTTAGGCAGGAATTGAGGACGTGTCCGCAACTCCGCTCTATCGACATGGAAAACCAGATAGGGGCTTTTATGAGACAATGCCGCCAATTCAGACATTTGCCTAGCCGAAGCCAAGGCTAATAACATGACCACCTTCCAAGTGAGATATTTTAACTCTACCGTTTTAGGTGGTTCAAACCAGTGTGACTTAAGGAAACTTAACACCACGTTAAGGTCCCACGGCTCCACCAGAGGTACAAAAGGAGGCTGAAAATGCAGCACTCCCTTCACAAAAAAGTCTGAACTTCTGGGAGAGAAGCCAATTTTTTGAAAGAAAATGGATAGGGCCGAAATCTGAACCTTAATGGAGCCTAAGTTTTAGGCCCAAATTCACTCCAGTTTGTAGGCAGTGAAGGAAACGGCCCAGATGGAATTCTTCCGTAGGAGCATTCCTGGCCTCACACCAAGAAACATATTTTCGCCATATACGGTGATAATGTTTAGATGTCACGTCCTTCCTAGCCTTTATCAGCGTAGGAATGACCTCATCCGGAAAGCCTTTTTCCGCTAGGATCCGGCGTTCAACCGCCATGCCGTCAAACGCAGCCGCGGTAAGTCTTGGAACAGACATGGGCCCTGTTGCAACAGGTCCTGCCTTAGAGGAAGAGGCCACGGATCTTCTGTAAGCATTTCCTGCAGATCCGGATACCAGATCCTTCGTGGCCAATCTGGAACAATGAGGATTGTTCTCACTCCTCCTTTTTCTCATTATTCTCAACCCTTGGGTATGAGAGGAAGAGGAGGAAATACATAGACTGACTGGAACACCCATGGTGTCACTAGGGCGTCTACCGCTACTGCCTGAGGGTCTCTTGACCAAGCGCAATAACTCTGCAGCTTTTTGTTGAGGCAGGACGCCATCATGTCTATCTGTGGCAGTCCCCACCGAACTGCAATCTGTGCAAAGACTTCCTGACGAAGTCTCCATTCTCCAGGACGTATGTCTGGTGAGGAAGTCTGCTTCCCAGTTGTTCACTTCCGGAATGAACACTGTTGACAGTGCTCTTACATGATTCTCCGCCCAGCGAAGAATTCTGGTGGCTTCCGCCATCGCCACTCTGCTCCTTGTGCCGCCTTGGCGGTTTACATGAGCTACTGCGGTGACGTTGTCTGACTGGATCAGAACCGGTTGATCGCGAAGAAAGGTCTTCGCTTGACGTAGGGCGTTGTATATGGCCCTTAGTTCCAATATGTTGATGTGAAGACAAGTCTCTTGACTTGACCAAAGACCTTGGAAATTTCTTCCCTGTGTGACTGCTCCCCAGCCTCGGAGGCTCGCGTCCATGGTCACCAGGATCCAGTCCTGAATGCCGAATCTGCGGCCCTCTAGAAGGTGAGCACTCTGCAGCCACCACAGGAGAGATACCCTGGCCCTGGGGGATAGGGTGATCAACTGATGAATCTGTAGATGTGACCCGGACCACTTGTCCAGTAGGTCCCATTTGAAGTCCTCGCATGGAACCTGCCGAAGGGAATGTTTTTCCCAGGACTCGAGTGCAGTGATGCACTGACACCTGTCTTGGTTTCAATAGGTCCCTGACTAGAGTCATGAGTTCCTGGGCCTCCTCTATCTGCAGGTAAACCCATTTCTGGTCTGTATCCAGAAGCATACCCAAGAAGCGCAGACGAGTTATAGGAACCAACTGTGACCTCGGGAAATTCAGAATCCAGCCGAGTTGCTGTGACACCTTCAGCGAAAGTGACACGCTGTTCAACAACTGCTCTTTTGATCTCGCCCTTATTAGGAGATCGTCCAAGTATGGTATAACTGACTCCTTGCTTGCGTAGGAGCACCATTATTTCCGCCAATTACCCTGAAATAGGTAATGACAATCCTGTACCGCAATTGTCAGGTACGCCTGATGGGGTAGATAAATGGGAACATGAAGGTATGCAGCCTTTATGTCTAGATACACCATCAAATCCCCCCTTTCCAGGCTGGCAATGATTGCTCTGGGCGATTCCACTTTAAAATGTGAACCTTTTCCCGTATAGGTTCAGAGATTTTAAATTTTAAAATAGGTCTGACCGAACCGTACGGTTTCGGGACTACAGCCAAGGTTGAGTCATATCGCCTTCCTTGTTGCAGGAGGCGAACCTTGCGCACCACCTGTTGGAGATACAATGTGTGAATTGTATTTAATATTATCTCCCTTTCTGGGGGAGAAGCCGGTAGGGCCTATAAAGAAAAACCAGCGAGGAGGCACCTTTCGAATTCCATCTTGTAACCCTGAGAACAATTTTTATTGCCCCGGGATCCACCTGTGAGTAAACTCAGATGTGGCTGAAGAGTCAAAGACGTGCTCCCACTGGGTCGGACTCCCTTAGCGGAGCTCCAGCGTCATGCGGTGGATGTAGTAGAGGCCGGGGAGGACTTCTGTTCCTAGGAACTAGCTGTGCCCTTACCTCTGGTAAGAAAGGACGCTCCTCGTACTTTCTTGTTATTCTGCGACCGAAAGGACTGCATTTGATAATGTCGTGCTTTCTTAGGCTGTGAGGGAATATAAGGCAAAAGATCAGAATTACCAGCTATAGCTGTGGAGATCAGGTCCGAGAGCCCTTCTTCACACAATTCCTCAGCCTTGTAAGGTAAACCTTCCATATGCCTCTTTTAGTCGGCATCACCTGTCCATTGCATGTTCCACAGGACACGTCTAGCAGAAATCGACATAGCGTTGACTCTAGAACCCAGTAGACTAATGTCTCTTTGGGCATCTATATATAATAAATAGTGGAAAACTGCTCTAATCAAGCTGGTAACAATCCCCAGGTGCTGCGGGAGGGGGTTACTCTAGACAAGAAATACAAAAGGGATTTTTCCCACGCACTCTGCTGGCTGTTAGTAAGAAGAACTATATACTATGTAATAATAGGAAATTTAGAGCTCTTCGTTACATATGTTTTGCAAAAGATATGATAAGCCTCCAGGCCACTTCACGGCTGCTCTATTGCTGGAGGTCCCTAACTAAGCATAGGTCCAAGGCTTGGACCCCACAAAGTCGGCTCAGGCCCGACCACCCCAGCCGACTTTGTGGGGTCCAAGCCTTGGACCTATGCTTAGTTAGGGACCTTCAGCAATAGAGCAGCCGTGAAGTGGCCTGGAGGCTTATCATATCTTTTGCAAAACATATGTAACGAAGAGCTCTAAATTTCCTATTATTACATAGTATATAGTTCTTCTTACTAACAGCCAGCAGAGTGCGTGGGAAAAATCCCTTTTGTATTTCTTGTCCTTTCGCATCTATATATAAGACAGCATCTATATATATATATATATATATATATATATATATATATATATATATATATATATCTATATACACATATATATATATCTATCTATATACACATATACACATACACACACATATACTAGGGTCAATAACATGGTATCCTTATCTAGGGTTTCAATCTCCGCTGATAAGGTATCTGTCCACGCTGCTACAGCGCTATAAACCCATGCCGACACAATCGCCGGTCTGAGTAGTGTATCAGAATGTGTGTAATTGGACTTCAAAGTACTATTCCTGCATGCTATCTGCAGGAACCCTGAGGATAGCTGTTAAGTCAGCGCTACCTTTTGGGTAATCGTGACAAAACTTTGTCCACCCTAGGGGAAGATTCCCATCGTATCCTGGCCCTAGTAGGGAAAGGATACTCCCTGAGAATTCTTTGTGGGAATCTGCAGTTTCTTGTCTGGAGATTCACGCTCTTTTTCTTCATGAGAGGAGGGAAATTTACCTCAGCTTTCTTCCCCTTAAACATGTGTACCCTCGTGTCAGGGACAGATGAGTCATCAGTGATATGCAAAACATCTTTTATTACAATAATCATATATTGAATACTTTTCTGCCAGTTTTGGCTGTACTTGCATTATCGTAGTCGACACTGGAGTCAGACTTCGTGTCAATATCAGTGTCTATTATTTTGGATAGTGAGCGTTGTGAGACTCTGAAGGTCTCTGCGACACAGGGACAGACGTGTAGATTCAATGTCTGTTCTCTAATCTTTTGTGCAATAAATTTACCTTAGCACTTAATTTCACATATCCAATCAGGTGTCGGCGTTGTCGACGGAGACACCACACACATTTGCTCCATCTCCTCCTTAGGAGAGCCTTTTACCTCAGACATGTCGACACACACGTACCGACACACCACACACTCAGGGAATGCTCATCTGAAGATAATTCCCCCACAAGGCCCTTTGGAGAGACAGAGAGAGAGAGAGTATGCCAGCACACACCCCAGCGCTATATGACCCAGGAAAAAACACAGCAATTTAATGTTTACCCAGTAGCGCTGTTATTATCTGTGCCGAATTATGTGCCCCCCTCTTCTTTAAAAACCCTCTCTTCTACCGTGGTATAAGTAGGGGAGAGTCCGGGGAGCTTCCTCTCAGCGGTGCTGTGGAGAAAAACATGGCGCTGGTGAGTGCTGAGGGAGAAGCCCCGCCCCCTCGACGGCGGGCTTCTGTCCCGCTAAAAGTGTAAAATTGGCGGGGGCTCCTGCATATATACAGTGTCCAGCTGTATATATGCTCCTTTTGCCAAATAAGAGGTTTATATTGCTGCCAGGGCGCCCCCCCCCTGCGCCCTGCACCCTTACAGTGACCGGAGTATGTGAGGTGTGTGGGAGCAATGGCGCACAGCTGCAGTGCTGTGCGTTACCTCAGTGAAGATCATGAAGTCTTCTGCCGCCTCTGAAGTCTTCTTTTCTTCTCATACTCACCCGGCATATATCTTCTGGCTCTGCGAGGGGGATGGCGGCGCGGCTCTGGGACGGACGGCTAGGGTGAGATCCTGCGTACCAATCCCTCTGGAGCTAATGGTGTCCAGTAGCCTAAGAAGCAGGACCTGCACTCAGAGAGTAGGGCTGCTTCTCTCCCCTCAGTCCCTCGATGCAGGGAGTCTGTTGCCAGGAGAGCTCCCTGAAAATAAAAAACCTAACAAAATACTTTCTATCAGCAAACTCGGGAAAGCTCACTGAAAAGCACCCAGCTCCTCTGGGCACAGTATCAAACTGAGGTCTGAAGGAGGGGCATAGAGGGAGGAGCCAGTGCACACCCAGGTCTAAAGACTTTCTTAAAGTGCCCATGTCTCCTGCAGAGCCCGTCTATCCCCATGGTCCTTACGGAGTCCCCAGCATCCTCTAGGACATTAGAGAAATATTAAGTATCACCCCAGTGTACCATGAAGGGACCACACCATAGCCTCTGTAGCTTTTGGGCTATATTTCTCATACGCTCGTAAAAATGGCATGACTGGGTGGGGCTAAATAAGTTTACCTGGCCTCGCTCCCAAGAGCTGCTGTTGCACCTTTCCTATGATGAAAAGTGTGATATATCTAGCTATATATAGAAACCCCCCTTGTAAATTCTGTATTTGCCACTAGCCAAAAAAAAACAAAAACATTTAAGTGTAAAGAATCCAAGTTTCTCAAGAGCAGGACCATGCTCAAAAATCCTCACACTTTCGGAGAAGTCAGAAATAAGTAGAACTTCCAGGAACAAAACGGCAATCCTGCCAAATTTTTATGGGCTGTTTTTTTTGCTTTGGGAAAACAACCACAGGGCAGGTCATCAAGTTGCATGGCTGCTATTTAAACTCAAATCAGGTTTTGTTTTGTTTTTTAAGGGAAGCCTAGCAAGCTAGAATTGCAGATGGTTTTTAACATCCTTACAAAAGGATTTGCTTTACCCAGCTTCATTCATTGTAAAACACACAAAAAAAAACATAAATAAGGAATGGGAGTTCTGTCTCAGTGACTTGCAATTTTTCACTGTGCTAAAAAGTATTAAGCAACTCTAACTAGTCATGTGTGATTTCACAGCTATTTTATTATTAACTTAGCCATTATGCCTGTGCTTACCATAATATCCCAATAGATTGTAGGCTTGCAAGCAGGGCCTTCCTACCTCTATGGGGTATATTTAATTGATGTTGGTTCCTCTCCGGAGGAAAGGATCTGACACAGCACTATTCAATGCCGTCCGTTTGTCTTATGCTTCAAATGGAAAAATTATAACCATTAGGGGCATATGTATCAAAGCTTGGAGAGAAATTAAGTACCAACCAAACAGCTCCTGTAATTTTTCAAACCGAGCCTGTAACAGGAGCAGATTGGCTAGTATCTTTGGGGTCTATGTACTAAGCCTTGGAGAGTGATAAAGTGAAGAAAAACCACCAGCCTCTTGTTTCCTCTGTCATATTTTTTTATTCTAGGGCAGTGGTTCTCAAACTTTTTTGAAGCATAGCACCCTAGAGTATCAGGACTTCCCAAGGCACATAAGGCCAAAAAAGTTTCTTTAATTTTATATTTCTTTCTAAATTTCTCAATTAAGTAAATTGTTTTTATAAGTCATCCTTATGTTCAGTTGTGCGGTGAGGGACAATATTTGCTTCTGTTTGTGCACATATTTTATGATTGGCAGCTACAAGCACTGGTTTTCACTATTACATTGACCATAAATAATTTGAATTGGACTTCGACCACCAATCCAAGGCAGAGTGTTTGAGAACCACTGCGCTAGGGAGCACAATCAACTATACATTTTTTTATTTTTTTTGCTACAAAACAAAATATTGTGTAGACCGTAAATGAACCCAGTTAAGCCACATTTCCTCATATTCTTATGTAAGTGGGGCATGCCACTTTCTTACTAACCAAAAAGAGGGTTCATTATATTTTAATTACGTTACTGTTTATCTGTATCGTGATAATCTACCAAACATCGGGTATCACTGCACATCGTTCGTTGCATTATTCTTTTGCATTTACCTATGACTGATACATAAAGAACAGAGGCTAAAATCCTTTACATATGATACATATTCCTCTTCCTCTCTTCAGGATTTAACCCCTCTTTTATTTCCTCCACTCACAGGAGCGGCGCCATCTACTTCACATAACCCCTTTTTTTGCACTTTTGATACTTTGAACTTTTTCGGGATAGGTCCCTTATGAACTTAAGAGGCAGCATCCATTACAAGTGAAGCACCCATAAGTAACCCCTAGTCTTTCACCAGAGTACAAATATTTACCTGTATCCCTCTTCTGAGGAACGCTTAGCTAATGTCAGTGTTATAAGATTTTGTGTGAACCCTTAACTGCGGCCTTTACTGCTTCCCTTCCCTATTTTCAGTGTACAATTATTATGCAAAAATAAAAAAAAATTAATGTTGGGGTTTGGTTTTTTTTGTTTGTTTTTTTGAGTATTTACTTTGACAGTATCTCTTGTCAAATTATGGCTATTGAAACCCTGTACAAACTGGTGGTATAGAGCAAGCACATTTTTTTAAGGAAACAAGCTACCAACTGCTATTCTAGTAGTCTTACCAAGAAAATAAATAATTTTTGCCTGTTCTGTAGTTACACATATTGCCCATACTCCCACATATGTATAATACCAAACAAACGTGTGGTTCAAAAAGAACACTACTTTGAGGCAATAAATCAAGACATTCAAATACAAAATCAGAACACTCAACACAGTTAACGGAATACAAGAAAAAAAAAAAAAAAAACTACAAATACACACTGCCAAATTCAAGGCACATAAGTGTTCATGGGTGATAGCACAGAGTGCAGACACATGTGTTACAATGAAGATGTGTGTGCCAAGTGCGCTTGCACCAGCCTGCGATGCTATCTAGAGGGAAATATTCCAGAGCATTTGCTGGGGTTTCAGTGCAGAGGGACCAAAAGGATTATTGCAAAGAAGCCACTACCCGTGACTTTCTTTATTTCCATAAAGATAATGCAGTACATGAAATTCTAAAGCCCCGTACATACGGGGAAATGTGTGCTGAGCGATCTAGCACAGACCACTCAGCAGACAGAGCGATGTGTGCGCTCACTTCACACAGCAGTGAAGTGAGCTATCTACTAGATTTGGCATGCATGCCAAATCTAGAGCCAGCGATAGCGATGAGCGGGGCCGTGCATCGCTATCGCTATGGGCATACACACAGAGATCCGTGCTTAATTTCTAAGCAATCTAATCTAGTGTGTTCCCCCTTAAGAATTAAACTGGTGAATGAAACCCGCTTTGACAATCATGGTCACTGGATCATAAAAGATAAAATGCCTGTAGAATAAGTGTTCCACTGAGTTAGCATTTGCAGGAGGTAGACAAGAAAATCAATTAAATATTTATTTTTTACCAAAACTTAAATCTTCTCTGAACTTTCTATTTAGAATTAATGACTTGAAAACGTAATTGAGAAATCCCTTTTTGCATGTTGTTTATGAACGTAAAGAAAAAGTATTTTAGATACACAACGAGTCATAAATGTTTAATCATGATTTAGGTTTTAGACAATTTTTCTTTACATAGCAACATCTAAAGGTTTAGCCATTTTTAGATTTGTGGGAAACTTTAATACTTCTACTTATATTGTGTATAATAAACAAGTTTTGTTTATTTTTCGTAGCAATATTCACTTAGTTTGTCTTTCCACCCCACACACACTGCACTTTGTGTTATTCCACCAGAATCCTCTCCTCTCTTTTATTAAAAAAAAAAAAAAAAAAAATAATCCATCAATCCATTTCTCCATCAGATCCAAATTCACATTGACTATTAATATCCTCCTGGCCCAATTCCAAGCTACTGTATGGTCTCCTCAAATCAACACTCGCCCACTTAGCCTTCGCTCACCTCTGTATTGTAGATTTCAACAGCTACCCTCTCCCTCTTTTGATGATGAGGCACGAAAGGAGGTGGCTAAGGGACCGATTGGGAGATGGACCCAGAACAGGGTGAAAATATGCTAATGCTGCAGGAGGAGTTTTGTGTAAAAAGCCACCTTCTAATGGCTTCTGGGATCCACTGCTGCACCAGAAGACCCAGAACGGGTCACCTGCCAGATCAGCAGCCTTATGATTAACCCTCATGCTACTCATGGCGATGCTACAAAAATATTTAAAAAATAAAATCACCTAGCTCATTGTGGAGCCTGCTGTGTCAGTCCCCAGCAAACAGCCGTAGGCAACCTTCTAGTGAGAAATCCACTACCGCCTTCTTCCCATGAAGCATCTTGGTGCAATCTTTTCTCCTGCTAAAAAGACACACATACACAGGGCATCCACACAATTTAAGAGAAAAGGCGATGCATCAGACCAGGTCACCTTTGGTCAGGATTTGTGTTTGCCATTATCCTGGATTAGTGTCAGTACCCACAATGTTTGTTTACAGCTGGGTGATATGTGGAGAAACATAGTAGGTCTAAGCAAGCCCAGTTACATAAAAAGGTATTTATAGAGTATGGAAATACAGAATACAGCAACAGTCACACTTTTACCAGCAAGGTGACAAATCTATACGTAGGAGATTTTGTAATGTCCTGTGATCAAAGGAATAGACTTCCAGGTAGGAAGATAGTCAGCGATGTAGAGGCAAAGTCTGGCGGCCATATAGCAGGCTGATGTCCGCAATTAGATGCTGGTTGGAGTCATAAGGATGCAAGAGGTGGAACTCACAGCACACAGGACAGCTGAAGACTGAATATGCAGAATGTCCGTAACTGTATACCGATAGGACAGATGACTGGTAAATGCAGAGTAGTTGAATATTTTTCTCAATAACAAAACTTTGGCCTAGGGGTGTCAAATTTTTTTTTTTAAAATACAAAATATATTCTGATACTTAAGTGCGCCTTGAATCAAAAATGTTTGGGAACCACTGCACTAGGATAATAGCCATGTCTTGGTTTTATTTTTCTACATTTATGTACTTAAAAAGGACTCGCAATGTTGGGGGAGAACACACAAAAAATTAAAATAAAAACACACACACACACACACACACACCAAACTTCCCCTATAAAGAGAAAACAAGCTCCCTATCAGGACTGCCCAGCCAGTCTTACACTCTTAACAGCAATGTTCCAAATATTTCTCACACACACACACACACACACACACACACACACACACACAAAATATATTATCTCACTGTAAATATTATGGTTTAAACTTACCTGGTAGTAGGGATGTAGAAAAGCATCTGGGCATCCAGAGAGCGCCATCTGTTCGTTAAATAGCTCTCCAACCTTTTGAGACTTCTGTATAAAAATAAAAACCACCACATCATGAGCATTTTTAATACAAACACTATTTTGGTTGTCATTTCTATTTTAAACACAACATTCCTAAATGAGTAACGGAGCCTCAGCAGTATGTGGATGGGTGGTGAACCCACTGCACACACACAGGGAATACGGACCACTGCTTATGCACTTTATTCTACATTTAAAAGAACTGCTGTCAAGATAATTATAAAAGAAATCACACTTGTTTCCTAGAAAAGTGCAAGGCAAGCCAAGAATACAAAGTTTAGAAGAAGAAAACAATGTACCCAGAAACACTCAAAGAATTCTGAAGCAAAATGTTAAGCTTTAAAATTGAAAACTGTACAGGACGCAGATGTGTTAAATTGGTGAACATGGGACTTTCATTAGCCGTTTCGGAAGCAAATATCAAAATGTCCACAAAACAACATAAAAGGAGAAACATTCTAAACTCACTGAAAGTAAAAAGTTCATAGGGGACAATTTAAGTCAGGGCGATGCACATATTACCACCTATTTCGGTCTGAGCAGACATGAAGAGAAACAGTAGATAAAGACCCTGTTATCGGGTGCAAACAGTGTTAGCACATAGGTCTGGGAACTTTTTTTTGGGAGATATAAAATTATCACCCTGGCAGCCTCTAGATGGTGCCCAATGGGGCAATTTAATTATTTTGCTCCATCGGACGCGATAGCGATATAACAACTGAATATCGCCTGATAAACTAACCTTAACAGGCAAGTTAAAAAGGTGTAATTATATAGCACCGGCCGTTAAAGCCTAACGTTAACACCTTTTTTCCCACCCACCTTTGATTAATGGGGCTAATGAAATCTGGCCTGTCTAATCTGTTAACACTTACAAACACTAATGAGTAGATGTATCACGCTGTGGACAGAGTTTAACTACCTTACAATCCGCTTCTGTCATTTTACAGGCTATATTTGAACACAGACAGGCACCAATCGATTGGTACTTTATCTCTCTCCAAGGCTTGATACATCTCCCAAAGGGTGGAATTCAGATGCTCTATCGCCCCCATTCTCCCATCGATGTTCACTATTTGTTTTTGCTGCATAAAGAGACCTAAGCAATGGGTGTGACGCACAAAAGTGCCGTTTGGGCGACCAAATAGGTAACTTTTCACAACCCCTGGCAGATGTGAGCTGAAATGCTGGCACTGGCTGTTGTTTGCTCCCCAATTGAATTGCTCCTTCAGGCCCCAGGCTGCCAACAACAATTGAATTCTTCCCTACCTGTGGACGTAGTATTGTTATATACCCCAGCAGAGAAAAGCCACTGTGGCAATATGTGCTTGTTAATACTTATTATCAAACCAAGGCTAGCTTTAAAAACATGCATACATGTATGACCCAAACTGTACAGTTACCCTATATCTAAAAGAATAATCATATTCACGCTATGTGCAGGGTGCGGATTAGTGAGCAGGACACATTTTAATTTTGAAGGACATAATTTTAGATGTAATGTATCACTACATCATATCTAAAAATGTGCCCTTCAAAATTAAATATGCCCTCCTCACTAATCAGCACCATACACCTAGCTTAAACAAACTTAATTAACCCACCCATACGTAGTGGTGTGCTTAGAGGAGAAACTGCAGTCTCTGTATGCGGTATGGGACTTCAAAGCAGTAGTATCAGTCCATCAGGAAACAGCCAGCACAAAGCTCACAGAGGAGGGAAATCTGTAGCGACCAGATTCTCAGAGGCAGTACTCTACACTAGTCAAGTTACTTTTATGGGGATGTAGTTGGCATACCGACGGATAGGATGTGGGAGAAGAACGACACCAGAATCCAGACATCACTGACAATCCAGACAGTAAGCATTCCTAACATGTATATGCTCGGGAGGGTTAAGGTTAGGCTAAGGAGGGGGAGGGGAGGTTAGGGTTAGGCACTAGGGGGAGGGGTGGCGTTCGCATACTCCTAACGTTTTCAGATCGCAATGCTGCGTCCCACCCGGGAATTGGAAACGGGTCCTTCCTGGGTGGGACCCGGTATTGACGTGTTATTTGAGCGATGTGAAAGGGGTATCACTGAAGTGTCGGTATTATGACCGCCGTCATCTTTACTGTTGGGATCATGTACACAACCCCTTTCAGGACCACAACACTCACTCACTTGGTCTGTGTGATAACTACCCACTCCTGGCTGTCCTACTTTTCTGACTGTCCCTTCTCTGTCTCCTCACATGACTCCACCGCCAACCCCCCGCCCCCCCACCAAAACACAGCCACTATATATAGGTGTCCCAAAGTCCACAGTTAGTTGTACTCATTAGGTCTTTTGACTTCCAACTCGTGACTGCTCCCCAACCTCGGAGGCTCGTGTCCGTAGTCACCAGAACCCAGTCCTGAATGCCGAACCTGCGACCCTCTAGAAGGTAAGCACTCTGCAGCCACCACAGGAGAGATACCCTGGCCCTGGGGGACAGGGTGATCAACTGATGAATCTGTAGATGTGACCCGGACCACTTGTCCAGTAGGTCCCATTGGAAGGTCCTCGCATGGAACCTGCCGAATGGAATGGCCTCGTAAGATGCCACCATCTTTCCCAGGACTCGAGTGCCGTGATGCACTGACACCTGTTTTGGTTTCAATAGGTTCCTGACCAGAGTCATGAGTTCTTGAGCCTTTTCCCATTGGAAGATAAACCCTTTTCTGGTCCGTATCCAGAATCATGCCCAAGAAGGTCAGACGAGTCGTAGGAACCAGCTGCGACTTCGGGATTTTGAGAATCCAGCAGTGTTGCTGTAACACCTTCAGTGAAAGTGACACGCTGTTCAGTAACTGCTCTCGTGATCTCGCTTTTATGAGGAGATCGTCCAAGTACGGGATAATTGTGACTCCCTGCTTGCGCAGGAGCACCATCATTTCCGCCATTACCTTGGTGAAAATTCTCAGGGCTATGGAAAGCCCAAACGGCAACGTCTGAAATTGGTAATGAAAATCCTGTACCGCAAATCTCAGGTACGCCTGATGAGGTGTATATATGGGAACATGAAGGTATGCATCCTTTATGTCCAGAGATACCATAAAATCCCCCCCCTTCCAGGCTGGCGATTACCGCCCTGAGCGATTCCATCTTGAACCTTTTCAAGTATCGGTTCAGGGATTTTAAATTTAGAATGGGTCTGACCGAACCGTCCGGTTTCGGGACTACAAACAGGGTTGAGTAATATCCCCTCCCTTGTTGAAGTAGGGGAACCTTGACCACCACCTGTTGAAGATACAATTTGTGAATTGCATTTAACACTATCTCCCTTTCTGGGGGAGAAGTCGGCAGGGCCGATTTGAAAAACCGGCGAGGAGGCACCTCTTCGAATTCCAGCTTGTAACCCTGAGAAACAATTTCTATTGCCCAGGGATCCACCTGTGAGTGAACCCAGATGTGGCTGAAAATTCGAAGACGTGCCCCCACTGGGGCGGACTCCCTTAGCGGAGCCCCAGCGTCATGTGGTGGATTTTGTAGAGGCCGGGGAGGACTTCTGTTCCTGGGTAGTAGCTGTGTTGTGCAGCTTTTTCCCTCTGCCCTTATCTCTGGCATGAAAGGACGCACCTCGTACTCTCTTGTTTCTTTGTGACCGAAAGGACTGCATTTGATAATGTGGTGCTTTCTTAGGCTGTGAGGGAATATAAGGCAAAACATTTGATTTACCAGCTGTAGCTGTGGAGGCCAGGTCCGAGAGACTTTCCCCAAACAATTCCTCACCCTTGTAAGGTAAAACCTCCATATGCCTGAGTCGGCATCACCTGTCCACTGCCGGGTCCATAGGACTAGTCTAGCAGAAATCGACATAGCGTTGATTCTAGAACCCAGTAGACCAATGTCTCTGAGCATCTTTTATATGTCCTAGGGTCAATAAGATGGTATCCTTATCCAGGGTTTCAATTTCCGCTGATAAGGTATCTGTCCATGCTGCTACAGCGCTACACACCCAAGCCGACGCAATAGCCGGTCTGAGTAAGGTACCCCGAATGTGTGTAAATGGACTTCAAGGTAACCTCCTGCTTGTGATCAGCAGGATCCCTGAGGGTAGCCGTATCTTGGGGTGGCAGCGCTACCTTTTTGGATAAGCATGTCAACGCTTTTTCCACCCTAGGGGAGGATTTCCACCGTATCCTATCCGTTGGCGGGAAAGGATACGCCACAAGAATCCTTTTGGGAATCTGCAGTTTTTTTGTCTGGAGATTCCCAAGCTTTTTCACATAACTCGTTCAGCTCATGTGAGGGAGGAAAGGTTACCTCATGTTTCTTTCCCTTATACATGTGTACCCTCGTGTCAGGGACAGGGGGTTCCTCTGTGATATGCAAAACATATTTTATTGCAATAATCATATATCGAATACATTTAGCCACTTTTGGCTGTAACTTTGCATCATCGTAGTCGACACTGGAGTCAGAATCCGTGTCGGTATCTGTGTCTACTATTTGGCATAGTGGGCGCTTTTGAGACCCCGAAGGTCCCCGCGACATAGGGACAGACATGGGTTGACTCCCTGGCTGTTCCCTAGCTTCCGCTTTGTCTAATCTTTTGTGCAATAAATTTACATTAGCACTTAAAACATTCCACATAGCCATCCAGTCAGGTGTCGGCATTGTCGACGGAGACACCACATTCATTTGCTGCTCCTCCTCCCTAGGAGCCTTCTACCTCAGACATGTCGACACACGCCGACCGACACACCACACACTCAGGGAATCCTCTGATCTGAAGACAGTTCCCCCACAAGGCCCCTTGGAGAGACAGAGAGTATGCCAGCACACACCCAGTGCTATATGACCCAGGAAAAACACACAATATGTTTACCTAGATAGCGCTGTATGTATTTTGCGCCAAATATGTGCCCCCCTCTTCTTTAAAACCCTCTTTCACCGTGGATACGCAGGGGAGAGTCCGGGGAGCTTCCTCTCAACGCTGTGCTGTGGAGAAAATGGCGCTGGTGAGTGCTGAGGAAGAAGCCCCGCCCCATCGGCGGCGGGCTTCTGTCCCGCTCAAATATCTAAAAACCTGGCTGGGGATCTTTATATATACAGTGCCCAGATTTTTTTTTTTTTAATATATATATATATATATATATATATATATATATATATATATATATATATATATATATATATATATATATATATATATATATATATTTATTTATTTGATTTATTACTTTTGCCAGAAAACAAGGTTTATTGCTGCCCAGGGCGCCCCCCCTGCGCCCTGCACCCTTACAGTGACTGCCATTTGTGTGTGCTGTGTGGGAGCAATGGCGCACAGCGTTACTGCTGTGCGTTACCTCAGTGAAGATCTGAAGTCTTCTTTCTTCTCATACTCACCCGGCTTCTATCTTCCGGCTCTGCGAGGAGGACGGCAGTGCGGCTCTGGGACGGACGGCGAGGGCGAGACCTGCGTACCGATCCCTCTGGAGCTAATGGTGTCCAGTAGCCTAAGAAACAGAGCCTAACATTAAAGTAGGTCTGTTTCTCTCCCCTCGATGCAGGGAGTCTGTTGCCAGCAGTGCTCCCTGAAAATAGAAAACCTAACAAATATACTTTCTTTCAGGAAACTCAGGAGAGCTCCCTGTAATGCACCCAGTCTCCTCTGGGCACAGTAGTAAACCGAGGTCTGGAGGAGGGGCATAGTGGGAGGAGCCAGTGCAAACCCATACCTAAAGTCTTTCTTAAAGTGCCCATGTCTCCTGCGGAGCCCGTCTATCCCCATGGTCCTTACGGAGTCCCCAGCATCCTCTAGGACGTAAGAGAAATGAATAATTAATAACACTGCAGAGTTTTGACTATAAAAGTGATTTGAATACAAAAAAGCTATATTTATGTTATAAACATCTACTTTGCAGTATTCTGATCACTTTTACTAGCAAAACTCAAAATGGCAGCACTCCCTAAAAATATAGGGATAGACTATAGATGAGCCTTGATGTACACCTCTGACATTCAGATGTCCAACTGTCCAGGAACTACATTGTCGTTCAGCTGCAGCACTGAGGACGGAAGGTATATACAGAATAAACACAGAGGACATAAGAGATCAGTGTGTGTGAGGGATCAGTGAGTGAGGAGTGAGATCTGTGCAAGTGGGGCCAGTTCATGTGTGTAAATCTGATATTGATCAGTGCCTCTGCAGCCATTGACCTTACACGTTCCTGGACCCCAAACACAGGTAATTATAATATCACTGTAAGTTTGCATGTTAAACTCAAAATGCCAACCAGGCCAATCTATGAAGGGGGTAGGGGGCGCTAAGTATGCAGGTTGAGTATCCCTTATCCAAAATGCTTGGACCAGAAGCCTTTTGGATTAAGGATTATTCCATAATATTTTTTATTTATATGTCCCCACTTTGGTGCAAGATACAAGTAAAGCCCCCAGTATAGTACCAGTTACACATAATGTCTCCCACTATAGTGCTAATAATACAGTCACAGCAGATATGGGTCGTTGGGTCGACTCAACTTAGGTCGACAGTCATTGGGTCAACCATGGAAGGTCGACATGCATTAGGTCGACAGGGGCAATAGGTTGACATGTACTAGGTCAACAGGTCAAAAGGTCAACATGGGTTTTGGACTTTTTTTGGTGTCGTTTTCTTCGTAAAGTGACGGGGAACCCCAATTAGTGCACAGTGTCCCCTCGCAGCAAGGTGCCTTGCTGCACTTGGCACAGGTTACCGTTCCAGATTCCACGTGGATCGTGAAGTATTAAAAAGTCCAAAAAAATGGGGGGGGGGGGGGGAAGTGAAAAACTCATGTCGACCCAATGCCTGTTTACCTAACGACCATATCCAGTCACAGCTGCTGCAGGAGAGGAGGCTTAATTCTAGCCATGCTTACCACTGCCTGCAGCTCCCACCGCCACCTGTATCAGAATACAGTCACAATGGTATGTAGAAAAACTTACAAATCAGCCACCATTTGCAGGAGGACTTAACTCGCCTCATCCTCCAAATATCCTTCTGCTGCAGGAAGAATGGTCAGGAAGAAATTGGCAGCCATTCCAGCCCCAGTGAACCCTGTCGCATAAGGACCAGTCAGTGTTCTGGCCCAAACCCCTGCCAATAGGCTGTATAAGGACCAAAGGCTGTGGGATGCAAATAGATGTGGTAGGCAAATTTGACACCCCTGCTCTATGGGACTGATTCAATTGTTTTATTTGCAGCCACCACCATATGGCACCCAACGGCAACAATTCAATTGTTAGGTCATTCAGGTGCCTCCTGAGATAGGAGAAAATAAAAAATAAAAATGCGTAGAAACTCAGAACTTTGGGTGCCCAAACAAAGCAGGAGTTCAGATGGGTTTTAGGCATTTTGAGTGGCTAAACCCAGTCTGTTTGGGAATGACATGCGTGATGTGCATGTGTGTCAAACCAATTGAACAGTGACAATTGTTTGGGCATCTAAAAAAAATAATAATCCTGTTTATATGGGAAAATAAGACTCCCAGAGCAACTGAATTCCTCCAAAGAGTTTATGGGCGTCAATGTACAGACAGACCGTCATAAGGTCAACACCATATGGTAGACAGTCAAAAGGTCAACAGGGTCAAAATGCCGGCACACTATTTATTTTTTTAAGGGTTTCCTCATGCTTTTACAACTTTTGCCTCATTTACTATCTATACCACAAACTATTACCTTTAGTAACCCTGAGGCGAGTTCAGCGAGCCACCGAGCCCGTGAGGAGATGCATTTCAACAAATTTGGGTAAAAAAAAAAATATATATACCACACCCAGAGTCTACACCAACGGCTCTAGTCCTCCTATCCCTTTAAGAGCGTACTATACTGATTACAGAGATTAAATATAGCCTCTTTACAACAATATTCATCCGGTTGTTGGTAATTTTATAACTATTAGTTTTTCAATTCAACAAATGTGCTTTCCACTGAGACTAACAAGGTGATATTTTATTGACCTATTAGGCAGAGCTATAAACTGTTGCTTTCCAGTAAGCTGTATACGTTTGGCAGCCAATCTGAATCAAAGTAAAGCGCTCTTTGCAAGTCTTTTGTCAGTCAATAAAAATCTTTTGATACAAATGTCTGAATATGCTTACACCAAAGTAAGGGGGGGAGGGTGCCTGAATGACTATTCCACAAGTATTTGGCAGAAGCACACAGGAGTACTATATGGAATGCTTCCAGCACTTACTCTATAACCTTAGTGTTAAATATGCATGGTGAAAGTTCTGCCAGCTCCCAACCAAGGCCCACTTGCTATGTTGGGAATAAACGTGTACAGGATGGATATCAAATTAAAAGAAAGGATGAATCAATTAAAAGCAGCAATTCAACGAAAAACCATAGGGGATGGTCATCAAAGATCCAGTCAATTTATTATTTATTTGAATCTATCCTGGAACAGCAATTGTATCAACGTTGATCCAGAAACCATGATGGCTACAGATATTCTCATACCCATGTTACACCTCCGCAATAATCTGGGTTATTGACCGGTTAACCTAGGTTGTGGCTCGGTGTGAAAGGGCTCCCGTAAACAAACCAGGTCTTGTGACCCAGGAATCCAACCAGAGTAGCTATCAGGGTTGGTCCCGGAAAGTGTGAACAGGTAACCTGGGCACCCTATGGAGAGCCAGCTCAGAAGAAGCCCTGGCAGTAACCAGGGTCCAGCATATTGTGTAAACAGGTTTCAAACCACTGACACGTCTTGAAATCTGTACTTCGCAACCTGGATTTAGTTGAAAGGGGTCTCCAGCATCTCATTTGTTACTATGTATGTCACACACAAAAAGTTGAGATTTCCATGATTTTAAAACAAAGCCTGATCCTATACCAATTCAAAAGATAGCTATTGGCCATCTCTACGGAGAAACCTCTATGGCAGGCTATAAGCAGCTTAATAATCACCTTTTTAATCCAAACTGCTATGAGAATTCTGTATATATTGTACAGCATCATGCGACTAACATGGCAGCCAACGTCACAAGGCACTTGAATTGCTAAGCAGGGGAGAACAAATATCTTTGGTGTTCTAGTGGTGACAGTCTACTCCTGCCATCTTCATATGGACATTTGGATAGTCTTAAATTCTGTATACATCGCAGTCTGGGAGTCAGACCTACGGTTTGCTTCAGCTCTGTGCATTGTAATTTCCCATTTCCTGCCAACACTGGGGATGGCCAACAACTGTTCACCCCCAGTGTCTTGAAATCATTGGCAGGGAAGGTGGCTATATACAGACTGTTTACAAAAAAAAAAAAAATAGAAAAAAAAAAATCATAATAATAATATTTTATATATATATATATATATATATATATATATATATATATATATATATATATATATATATATATATATATATATTTGTTCTAGTGATAAATCAGTTGCGCCTTCAGTGTTTGTGAATAAAACGTTGCAAATCCTTAAGTGATAGTTAGAATATGCGTACCAGACATATGTAGAACATTCGCCTTGTTTAGGGTGTCTTTGCATCTGGATGTTCCTTACTCGTACTAACTCTCCGTTCCCATCCGTCCAGGCATTGGTGTGGAGTTTGTACGTATATGCAAGACAATGTGTCAATATACTGCTCTTAGAAAAGTGACTTGGTGCTATTTTTGTGCAAAGTTAGCAGTAAAGTGAATATGTGCAGAGGCTGACGAGCGCGATCCAGTTCTGATAATGTGACCTACTTCTTAGTAAATATAAGGTGTGGGGATGCAGAGCAGACCACTATTGACCCCTGAGGAAGTCCCAGAGATGAACTAAGGGACGAAACGCGTTGGGCACCTACCGGCACTCCGCTCCTATCTGAGGAAATAACAGATAAGCTTATATGCACTTTTAAATTGTACGAGTCCATCTATATGTTTTTTGTCGTTTTATGTATTATTAAATGTCTTTTTTAAATAATACTACACTATCAGAGGCTTTTCCTTCCCATATGGGACTTTTTTAAAGGTATATAAGTCTGATGACGGAATGACGGCAGCATCTTTCTAATTCATTGCAACTCTAGATGTAAGTGCCTCATATAAATATACCTCCTCTCTAGATCTCCTCTGAATACTGAGCTATATGGTGTTGCACCCCTAAGAAATGGTATTTAAGCACATTACCTAAGAAAAAAAGGGAACTAGCACACTGCCAGTAATATATTCATTTTTATTCATATATTTTTAATAAGCACTTACAGCACTTCCTCTGCACATATTCACTTTACTGCTAACTTTGCACAAAAATAGCACCAAGTCACTTGTCTGGTACGCATATTCTAACTATCACTTAAGGATTTGCAACGTTTTATTCACAAACACTGAAGGCGCAACTGATTTATCACTAGAACAAATTTGAAAACTAAGTTCCCTTGGGAATTGGACATTTTGAAATCTGGTTGCGACACCATTTAATCTGGGAGTGTTCTCTAAATAATTTAATAATTTGCTTTGCACTATTTCATGTGTAACTTATGATCTCCCATCTCAGGGATATCTGGTTATAGAATATTCAGGTTGTAGCGCTATCTGCACTTTTTGTACAATATATATATATATATATATATATATATATATATATATATATATATATATATATATATATATATATATACATATACATATACATATACATACATACATATACACACACACACACACACACACACACATACGTACAAACATATATCTCTATCTATCTCAGTCTTCACATATGCTCTATACATGGGGGTCTGTTCAATTGATTACAAAGTTAATAGTGTCGGCAAGGAGGTCCTGGCGCTATTCAATTCAGAAAGCTGCTTTGTCCAAGAAAACCTGTACTGGAGCCTTAATGCGCGAGAACGGGCACTCTCCAACATAACTGCCTCGCTCCGATGCCGTTTGCACCGCACAAGAGCACAAAAATAGGATTTTAATTACGTGCCGGTAAATCCTTTTCTCGTAGTCCGTAAAGAATGCTGGGGTCCATATTAGAAGAGTTTAAGAGTGTGGGCTGGCTCCTCCCTCTATGCCCCTCCTACCAGACTCAGTCTAGAAACTATGCCCAAGGAGACGACATACTTCGAGAGAAGGAATTACACAGATAGTGGCGAGATTCATACCAGCTAACACAAACATGCAAATCCGGCCAACATGCTGGAACAACTCAGCGACAGCTGAAACATAAATAACGCAGTACTTACCTAGGAACCAGGTAACACTGAACCATAAACCCAAGTCAGGAAAACGAAGCGCTGGGCAAGAAAAGGATTTACCGGCAGGTAATTAAAATCCTATTTTCTCTTAAGTCCTAGAGGATACTGGGGTCCATATTAGTACCATGGGGATGTACCAAAGCTCCCACAACGGGAGGGAGAGCGCGGAGGCTCCTGCAAAACTGCCTGACCAAACTTGAGGTCATCAGAGGCCAGAGTATCAAACTTGTAAAACTTGGCAAAAAAGTGTTCGAACCAGACCAAGTAGCAGCTCGGCACAGCTGTAAGGCCGAGACACCCCGGGCAGAAGCCCAGGAAGAATCCACTTTACGAGTAGAGTGGGCCTTAACCGATTTCAGACACGGCAATCCTGCCGTAGAATACGCATGCTGGATAGTGAACCTGATCCAGCGCAAAATCGACTGCTTAGAAGCAGGACACCCAATCTTCTTGGGATCGTAGAGGACAAATCGAGAGAGTCAGATTTCCTATGACGAGCCATCCTCTTCACATAGATCTTCAAAGCCCGTACCACATCCAAGGCCTTTGAAGCAATTGAGGAGTCAGTAGCCACTGGCACCACAATAGGTTGGTTGATATGGAGAGAAAATACAACCTTAGGTAGGAACTGTGGACGAGTCCTACGTTCCGCCCTGTCTTCATGGAAGATCAGATAAGGACTTTTGCAAGATAAAGCCCCCAATTCCGACACGCGTCGAGCAGAAGCCAAGGCTAACAGAGTGACCATCTTCCACATGATAAACTTGATGTCAGCCTCCAGAAGAGGCTAAAACCATGCTGACTGTAGGAACTGCAACACCACATCCAGATCCAAGGGTGCCGTGGGCACCACAAAGGGAGGCTGGATGTGCAGAACCCCCTTTCAAAAAGGTCTGAACCTCAGGGACGACAGCCAATTGTCTTTAAAAGAAGATGGACAAAGCAGAGATTTGGACCTTCATGGATCCCAATCTAAGGCCCATATCCACACCAGCCAGCAGGAAAAAGGAGAAAATGTCCAAGTTGAAACTCCACCGCAGAAAACTTCCTGGCTTCACACCACGAAACATATTTCTTCCAAATACAGTGGTAATGTTTAGACGTCACCCCCTTCCTAGCCTGAATCAACTTTCCTTTCTGAGCTAAGATCTGGCGTTCAACCGCCAAGCCGTCAAACGTAGCCATGGTAAGTCTTGAGAGGTGAACAGCCCCTGCAGCAGCAGATCCTCCCGAAGAGGTAAGGGCCTTGGATCTTCCAGCAGAAGATCCAGTAGATCCACATACCAAGCCCTCCTTGGCTAGTCCGGAGCAATGAGGATTGCCAGAAACTTTGTTCTTCTTACCAGCTGAAGGACCTTTGGAATCAGAGGAAGTGGAGGGAACACATACACTGACGGGAACACCCACGGCGTTACCAGTGCATCCACTGCCACTGCCTGCGGGTCCCTCGACATGGAACAGCCACCTCAACAAGAAGCTGGGGAGGTAGAGGCCATCATGTCTATGTGAGGAACCCCCACCAACCGGTTACCTCCTCGAACACCTCTGGATGAAGGCCCCACTCCCCTGGATGGAGTTCGTGTCTGCTGAGGAAGTCTGCTTCCCAGTTGTCTACGCCCGGAATGAAGATTGGCGACATTGCTACCGCGTGCCTTTCTGCCCAGAGGAGGATTCTTGACACCTCTGACATGGCAGCCCTGCTCTTCGTTCCGCCTTGTCAGTTTATGTAGGCCACTGTGGTCACATTGTCAGACTGCACCTGAACAGCCCGATCCTGTAGAAGGTGTGCTGCTTGCAGAAGGGCATTTTACACGGCCCTTAGCTCCAGGATGTTTATTGGGAGAAGAGATTCGTTTTCCCCTAGAGCGACTGCTCCCCAACCTCTTAGACTTGCACCCGTGGTTAAAAAGGAACCAGTCCTGAATACCGAACCTTCGGCTTTCCAGAAGGTGAGGAAGTTGCAGCCACCAGAGGAGTGAAATCCTGGCTTTCGGAGACAGGCGTATCCTCTTGTGCATGTGTAGGTAGGTAGGTCCAGCTGAAAAGGACGAGCATGAAACCTGCCGTACCGCAGAACTTCGTAGGCGGCAACCATCTTCCCCAGAAGGCGTATGCATTGATGAACAGATACCTGGGTAGGCCTTAGGATATCCCGGACCATTGCTTGAATCACCAATGCTTTCTCCACCAGGAGAAATACCTTCTGCACTTCCGTGTCTAGGATCATTCCCAGGAAAGACAGCCGCCTTGTCGGTTCCAGATGAGACTTTGGAAAGTTTAGGATCCAACCGTGCCTCCTGAGCAGTTGCGTCGTAAGCGCGATGGACCACAACAACCTCTCCCTGGACGACGCCTTAATCAGGAGATCGTCCAGATATGGAATTATGTTCACCCCCTGTTTGCTGAGAACCATCATCTCCGCCATCACCTTGGTGAAGATCCTCTGTGCTGTGGAGAGGCCAAACGGTAGCACCTGGAACTGATAGTGATCGTCCATCAGAGCAAACCGGAGATATGCCTGATGCGGCGCCCAAATGGGAATGTGGAAGTAAGCATCCTTGATGTTCAGAGACACCAGGAACTCCCCCTCAGTCAGTCCTGAGATGACAGCTCTCAGAGATTCCATCTTGAATTTGAACTCCCTGAGATAAGGGTTCAAAGATTTTAAATTTAGAATAGACCGTACTGAACCATCCGGTTTTGGTACCACAAAAAAGTTTGAATAATAACCCTTGTTCCACTGCTGAAGTGGGACTGGAACAATGACCTCTGACACCACCAATTTTCTGATGGCCTCCAAAAGAATTGTCCTGTCTGCCAACTGGGCTGGTAAGCCTGACTTGAAGAAGCGGTGAGGAGGGGGGATCTTGAAACTCCAGTCTGTACCCCCTGGACACTATATCCAGTACCCAGGGGTCCAGACCCGACAATAACCAGACGTGGCTGAACTGCCGGAGTCTTGCCCCCACCTGACCTTCCTCCAGGCCAAGCTGTCCACCGTCATGCGGAGGACTTAGTGGTATCAGAAGCGGACCTCTGGGTCTGGGAACCTACGGGAGCAGGTTTCTTTCCTTTGGCCCGACCACCTCTGAAGAAGGTGTTTGAAGGCTTATTTTTCCTAGGCATTGCGGGCCGAAAGGACTGACGTGGTAGAGGGAAAAGTCTTCTTTGCAGCCGGTGCCGCTGAGGGGAGAAAGGGAGAATTACCCGTGGTAGCCGTGGCAATCCACGCATCCAGCGCCTTCCCAAAGAGAGCCTGACCTTTGTATGGCAGGCCCTCCACACACTTCCTGGATTACGCATCCGCAGACCAGTTGCGCAGCCAGAGACCTCTGCGAGCCGAGACTGACATGGAGGAGATCCCCGCAGCCATGAAACCCAGGTCCTTCATGGAATCCACCAGGAACTCTGTACAGTCCTGAATATTACGTAAAAATAAATCAACGTCACCTTTGTCCAGCGTAGTCGATTCCTCCTGCAGAGTGATTGACCACCTGGCAATAGCTTTAGCAATCCAAGCACAGGCTATAGTAGGCCGCAATATAGCCCCTGAAGCCGTGTAAATGGATTTCAGTGTAGCATCCACCTTGCAATCTGCCGGGTCCTTTAACGCGGTAGATCCCGGAACCGGTAATACCACCTGTTTGGACAGTCTAGAGACAGAGGTGTCGACTATCGGCGGGGACTCCCATCTCTTCCTATCTTCGTCAGGGAAGGGAAAAGCCACTAAGACCCTCTTGGGAATCTGGAATTTCATTTCCGGAGTTTCCCATGCCTTTTCAAAGATAGCATTCAGCTGTGTCTGAAATGTGTAAAACATCCCTAGCAGCCTCGATCATCAACTGCACCCCCTTGGCAAGCGATGCCGTCCCCCTCAACACCTCCCCGTCACTGTCTGCAGCGTAAGAGTCTGTGTCCGTGTCATCCTGCATAATTGCAAGTGCACGTTTTTGAGAACGTACCGCAGGGGACCCCGAGGAGGCAGTATCAGACCATACAACCATAGAGGACTGGAGGACCTGAGTGGCATGTTCAGTCCTAGCAACTCTATCAGAAATCTGAGAAATAGTCCCCCTCAGAGAGACTAAACCATTCTGGCTCTCTAGCTGGGATCTGCGCTAAAACAGTGCAATCCTGATTACATGGAATGGAGTCTTCCTGGGAAGATAAATCCTCTGCAGCATATGAAACAGTGTCCCTAGACATGTTGTCACACACACTCAAACACCCTACAAACACACAGGGTATTATGTAGACAGAGTCCCCCCCCCAAGAATGGCAGAGAGACACAGAGATTGGAGCCAACCCACACAGCGCTATCCAAGGTATAGGGAGTCCCCAACCAGCACTGACTGTGTCCCTTAATAGGTGACACAGCCTGTTTACAGCCTCTCCCCATACCCCCTTCTACAAACCCCCTGGTACCGTACAGATAGCTGGAGATTGCTCTGGAGGGACCTGGATCCACTTGGTAGTGAGTGCAGGCAGGAAAAATAGCGCTAATGCTGCTGGGTCCGCTCCCCCTCCCAGCGCCGCACCGCAGTACCGCCGAGCCATCCAGGAGCACGGTTAAGACAGAGCTCCGTACCCTCTGTCCGCCTTCTTCACACTGTACCCCCGTTTGCAAGGGGGAGGGGGAGGGGGGGGGGGAGGGGGGAGGAGTGACTCACTTGCCACATCTTCAGCTCCCTGAGGGGGGTGTCGGCCGGCTGCCGAGGCGAGCGTTCCCCTGCGGCGCGGCACGATCAGACCCCTCTGGAGCTTAACGTCCAGTCAGCGGGAGCAGTGGCTCAAGACCCCGCAAGGTGGACACTGATCCCCCCTCAGTCCCTCGCTGCAGGGAGGCTGTCGCCAGCAGCCTCCCTGTAAAATAAAAACTCTGAAAAGAAAAACTCTGTAGAGCTCCCCTAGCTGTGACCGGCTCCTCCAGGCACATTTTCTAAACGGAGTCTGGTAGGAGGGGCATAGAGGGAGGAGCCAGCCCACACTCTCAAACTCTTAAAGTGCCAATGGCTCCTGGTGGACCAGTCTATACCCCATGGTACTAATATGGACCTCAGCATCCTCTAGGACGTAAGAGAAACAGCATTAACGCACTAGTTTTGTTAAGATTTCTGCTCGCACTCCCGGAGGTGTGCGAGCAGAAATCCATTAGTAAGCCAAAGCAGCGCGCTGAATTTAATAGCATAATGACCTCCTTCCCAGCAATATTCACTTCGTAATCAAATGAATCGACCCCATGGCATCCAACATTGTCATTGCTCGTGGTGCTGCCAGGTCTGCCAGAACGTACTTTATTTTGATTAGCCACGAAACCTGTCTGTCAGAACATTTCCACCCAAGACAGTAGTTTGTTTGGTGGTGCAGGTCTCTGGAAATTGTCCTGGAACCCAGTTGTTACGGATGCCAGGGAAGGCCCACTATTCCTGTCCCAGAACCTCCTAAACAATGCTTCACAGAACTTGCATGTTCCTTGATGACATACCAACGTCACTGTAACACATAAGACACACGTACAAGTTTCAGTTACCCTTTATTGTAAACACCCTGTATATGTATTCTTTATTTCGTAACTCATCGTTGCTGGGGATCCGATCTTAGTCCTGCTGCCCATTTTTTTGCACAGTACGGATGGCCATTGATTGGCATGAATTCATCAATGGTAAACAATGAGGTTAACCCACTGATGACCATCACTAGCCATAGGCATGTGACAATTTGCCCGTTAGGAGGGGGAGGTTAAAAAAAAAAAAAATCCAGCGTCCGTATAATATATATGTTCATCATATACAGGATACATAATAATGGAGAGCGGCTTTGCACTTCAAATTCAACTTAACTGGAACAAGCTGCATTCAGAATCTGTCGAGCACATAACTAGAGTACACATGGGTCAATTCAATTGTTGAGCATAAAAAAAAAAAAAAAAAAGGTCTAAACGGGACTTTTTAAATGCCAAACACAAATTGTTACTATTCAGTTGTATTTGGGCGTCAATGCACAGCACTCCCAAACATACGTTTAGCTGCCTAAACCCATCTACACTCCCTGCTTTTGGCATTTAAATTCCCGTTTGGAGTGCTGGGCACACAAACAGCAGAATTAAATTTCTGCTGTCGGGCACCCTCTTGTGGTGACTGTGAAAAACAATTGAATCGACTTAAGTGTGAGCCCTCTTAGTAAAGCTATCTCCATGGTGGCACTAGCAATCTAGATAATATAATCTCTATGGAGATCGAATTGCTCCACTGAAGGTGTAACATCTTGAAAGGTCTACATTTATTTTCCAGATAATGTTAATGAGCAACAATTTCCAATTTCCTACATCTCCAATAAAATGTAAGTATGGTCCCAATAGACTGTCCATACGAGGTCTTCAATCAGGTGCCATGTAAAATGACTTGTTTGCAGTGAACAGCATCAAAGTATTTGGGTTGAGACCAATTAAAGTTTAAGTGAAAGAAGAAGAAAAAAAAAAAAAAATCACCCACCACATAACTGAGCACTGGGGGGGTGATTAAATTATTTTTGGGAGTCCATGAACTTTCATCTAAAGTGACGGTAGCTAATGATTTGTTTTTGGGCGCTCACCGATTTCAGCTAGCAACCTCCTGAGTTAAAGCAGAAAATCAGTCTAAAGTAGGGTTTTTGGATGCCCACTACTATTCACAGGAAAAGAAGCTCTACACAAGGAACCTCCAATGCATTTGGGTGCAAGAATGCAGCACTTGCAACGAACGTGGGCTGGGCACCTAAAAAACTGAATAGCTTCCCCATTACTTTAGATGGGAACTACTGCCATAAGAAACGGAATGCAGTTACATTGACGGCAGTCTGTATCCTGGCAGTCAGGATACAATACAGATGCCGAAATTCCGACCACTCACAATGCCGCTAGCCGGAATCCCAGCTAACAGAGGCTATTCCCACTCACGGGTGTTCGATGCACTTGCCCTCCTGCTGGCATTCTGATGGCCAGGATACCGGCGTTGGTATGCTAGCCGCCGGCATACCATATCCAACGCGTAAGAAACTGAATTACCTCCTACAATAAATCTCAAATTGTATTATTTGCTTAAATAAATAAAAAAAAAAAAAAGGGTTACACTTTTTTTTTTTTCATGGCATGCTTTTTTACTGGCACATCAAAAGTATGCTTTTTCTGGACATAGCTCTAATAAAAACACATGAGCAAAGCATAAGCAGTGCAAAACCATAGGTACACTTTGCTATTACACACCCAGCAATTACTACAAGAAGCCTCAAAACCCTAGTACAGGGGTGGCCAACCAGACAGAGACAAAGAGCCAACAAATCTTGTTAGGTACGTCAAAGAGCAGACATGAAGGCGCGTGTGAAAAAATGGGGTGTGACCTTGTGCCTGCTGGGCCACACCTCTGGTATAAAAGACAATGAAAATGCCAGATCCACATAATACATTTTAAAGCCAGAATCAACATAAAATACATTGAAAGCGACACTGCCACATAAAATACTTTAAAAATCCAGATCCACATAAAATATATTGAAAAAGCCATATTCACATAATACACTTCAGCTCCTCCATGTGTCACTCCATCCAGTTCCCCCATGTGTAACTGTCACTCCAGACATTATGTCTCTCCTAGCAGGATCCTTCTGTGTCACTCCAGCCAGCACACCCTTCTGTCACTCCAGCCCACCCTCAAATGTGTCACTACAGTCCAGTATCTGGCTACCTTAGTTTTCAGTCACTGTAGTGCTGCTGTGTGTCTGGTTGGAGTGCACCAGTTTCCAGGATCTGTTGTGGTCAGGTGACTGAGTGTCGGGAGCCACACTTGAATAAAGAAAGAGCCTGCATGCGGCTCAAGAGCCACAGATTGGCCACGGCTGCCCTAGTATAATACACCGGCCAAGCAAAGAGTTACTGCTTGAGGTAGGATGTAAATGTGCATTAATAGCTTCAAAGGGAATTTTGTAATTGTGTACGGAGTGCAGAATTTTCATGCAATCAACTTTATTAAGCATCAGATAAACAAATCCTCTACTTAAGGCTGATTAGAAGACTATGCAGATCACATCACTTAAGAAATAGATATTAGTCTTCCTTCAGCATAAAAAGCATGAGTTAAGAGTAAAGAGCACTTGAAAACATGCATTACATTTTAAAATATGGAAGTGCCGGGATCCCTACCGCTGGTCAAGCCTACCCAACCCAAGTGCAATACTGTAGCCCAATCCTCACTACTAAGGGCATCATCCACATTTGCCATTATCTTCCCAGTGCTATTCAATTGAATCCACTACTTTGTCTTTTTTGTCACCATCACCACCATTTCTCTAACCCCTAACATTTACCAGTCTCCCCTCCACCCCTCCCCACTGTGCTGTCCCAAAGGTTTAGATAAACTCATTAAGTGGCCTCACAGTTGCAATAATTGCTCACCCTTGATACGGAGCCAATAACTCAGTCAGACATCCTGTAGTTCAGCTTTAAACAAATCGGTTTTGTACATACATGATCCATAAATTTACCACTTATATGGTAGTGTTACTATTTTACAATGTGCAAGTATTGAAGATACACAACTCAGAATGGTGAACAAGCCTGGGGACACAGCCATGTGTTTGTTCTCTTCCATGTAAATGCCAAGATGTTAATCAAATGCCCATTTCCTGTACCACAAAAATACATTTGATCTGTCCAACTCAATCTAATGCTCATACAAAGATGCATATGCACACTTTTATACACAGCAATAATAAAAAATAATAATAATAAAATAAATAAATAAATAAATAAATAAATAAAAACACATACCCCACCCACAGGCAACTCTGAATAAGGCTTTATCTGTACCTACAAATTGACCGTGAAATCCATGCTTTCACGTAAAACACTTTTATTGCTAGTTGGGAAGACAGTTAAAGAGGAGAGTGGATGCAGGTGTTATGGCCTAGGGGTCATAGTAACAGTGGGGGGAATTCAAATGTTTGAAAAGTCGGCTGGGTGTCTGTTTTTTCCTATATAATAGACAGGAAAAAACAGACACCCAACTGACTTTTCAAACAATTGAATATCCCCCAGTATTTCCATACTGCATAGATTCATGTGAAAATTAGTATAAAAGTAAAAAGTTCTAATATATATTTAACTCTAAATAAATCAGCTTCTTCTAAAACACAGGTTCTCAAACTCGGTCCTCAGGACCCCACACAATGCATGTTTTGCAGGTCTCCTCACAAAATCACAAGTGAAATAATTAGCTCCACCTGTGGACCTTTTAAAATGTGTCAGTGAGTAATTAATACACCTGTGCACTTGCTGGGTTACCTGCAAAACATGCACTGTGTGGGGTCCTGAGGACCGAGTTTGAGAACCACTGTTCCAAAACATAACACCTTCATCTACTCCCCTTCATTTAATTTTAGGAATCCACACGTGAGGGGCAGAGTCAATCAGGGCTTTTTTGCGGGCGGCACTAGATGGCGCCCAACAGCAGCAAATCAATTGTTCTGCCGTTAGGGGCCAAGTAATCGCAGTTTTTTGTTTTTTTCTTGCAGCCTCCTGAGGTGCGAGAAAAAAAAATGTGTGCAAACTCTGCCCTTTGGGCGACCAACCTTTAATGCAATGTATAACGAGAGCGATTCAATTGTGTGGGGTGCTTCCTGCTGGACGTCTATATGAACGGGCACCTGCCGGAGCAATTCAATTGTTTCTACATTCAGGTGCACATTGGCATTTACGGTGCCTGAAAGATCCAGGTTTAGCCACGCAAAGCAGCTAAACCAGTTTAAAGTTCTTTTTTGGGCATCTAAAGTCCTGGTTGGGAGCCGAAACTACAAACTTTTCATAAGTAGTTTCTCAGACCTCCAGAGGCTGCAAAAAAAAAAAAAAAAAAAGAAAGAAAAAAAAAAAAGGATTTTAATACCTACCGGTAAATCCTTTTCTCTTAGTCCGTAGAGGATGGTGGGGTCACTTCAAGAACCATGGGGTATAGACGGGATCCGCAGGAGACATGGGCACTTTAAAGACTTTCAAATGGTGTGACCTGGCTCCTCCCTCTATGCCCCTCCTCCAGACTCCAGTTTAAGGAACTGTGCCCAGGGAGACGGACATTTCAAGGAAAGGATTTACTGTTAAACCACGGTGAGTATCTTACCAGCTCACACCTCAAGCATGCCGCAGAACGTGGCATTCAACAGAACACAAGCCAACGGCATGAAGAATTTGCAGCAATATGCTGACAAAAATCTTAACACAACCTGTGTGTAACCACAACCAATAACTGCAGATACAGTACGCACTGGGACAGGCGCCCAGCATCCTCTACGGACTAAGAGAAAAGGATTTACCGGTAGGTATTAAAATCCTATTTTCTCATACGTCCTAGAGGATGCTGGGGTCACTTCAAGAACCATGGGGATTATACCAAAGCTCTAGAACGGGCGGGAGTGATGACAACTTAAGGTCTTCATCGACCAAGGTGTCAAACTTGCAGAACTTTTGCAAAATGTGTTTGACCCCGACCAAGTAGCTGCACGGCAATGTTGCCATGCCGAGAACACCCGGACAGCCGCCCAGGATGAGCCTATCTATTTAGTTGAAAGGGCTTTTACAGATATCGGTAACGGCAATCCAGCCGTGGAATGAGCGTGCTGAATGGTGTTCCGGATCCAGCATGCAATGATCTGCTTGGAAGCAGGACACCCAACCTTGTTGGGAGCATACAGGACAAACAGAGCCTCTGTTTTCCTAATCTGAGCCGTCCTGGCGACAAATCTTCAACGCTCTGACCACATCCAGAGATTTTGACTGAGTGAAGGCGTACAGTAGCCACAGGCACCACAATAGGTTGGTCGATGTGGACCGAGGAAACCACCTTCGGTAGAAATTGCTGACGTGTCCTCAATTCAGCGCTATCTTCCAGGAAGGTCAACTAAGGGCTCGAGAGACAAGACCGCTAACTCAGACATCTGCCTTGCAGACGCCAAGGCCAATATGATGACTACTTTCCAAGTGAGTAATTTCAACTCCACCTTCTGTAAAGGTTCAAACCAATGTGATTGAAGGAACTGCAACACCACATGACGATCCCAAGGTGCCACTGGAGGCACAAATGAAGGTTGGGCATGCAACACGTCTTTCACGCAAACAACTTCCGGAAGGGAAGCTAATAGTTTCAGAAAGAAAATTTCCAATGCTGAAAACTGGACCATAATGGAGTCCAACTGCAGTCTGCATTTCCCCCAGCCTGTAGGTAACGGAGCAAACGCCTTAACCGAAACACTTCCGTTGAAACGGTCTTGGATTTACACCAAGACATAAAAAAATTTCCCAAAAACAGTGGTAATGTTTAGACGTTAATCCTTTCCTGGCCTGAACAAGAGTGGGGATGACTTCCTTGGGAATACCCTTTCGGGGTAGGATTCGGCGCTCAGTCATGCCATCAAATGTAGCCGCGGCAAGTCTAGGTACACGCCCGGTACCTACCGTAGTAGGTCCTCGCGAAGAGGAAAAGGCCCGGGATCTTTTAATGAGCAACTCCTGAAGATCTGAGCACCAAGCAATCCTTGGCCAGTCTGGGGCAGTGAAAATTGCCCAAACCCTTGTTCTTCTTATTATCCCTAGAACTTTTGGGATCAGTGGAAGTGGAAGGAATACACTGACCGGAATAGTCACTGGGTTACCAGAGCCTCTACTGCTATTGCCTGAGGGTCTCTTGACCTGAAACAATTATCTGAAGTTTCTCGTTGAGACGAGAAGTCATTCTGTCTACTGGAGAAACTCCCCAAAGACTTGTCACCTCTGCGAAGACTTCTTGGTGGAGGTCCCACTCTTCCGGACGGAGATCGTGTCTGCTGAGGAACCATGCTTCCCAGTTGTCCACCGGAATGAAAATTGACAAAAAAGCCCTTACATATTTTCTGCCCAGAGGAGGATCTTCGTCACCATTTCCGCTCTGCTTTTTGTTCCGCCTTGCTGTTACCTTATCCAACTGGATCTGCACGGGGTGATCTCGAAGAAGATGTACCGCCTGTCGAAGGCCGTCGTAAATGGCTCTCAATTCCAGCATAATCATGTGAAGGTAGGCTTCCAGACTTTAGCATTTTTCTTGGAAGCTTTTCCCTTCGCGACAGCTCCCCAGCCTCGGAGACTTGCATCCGTGGTTACCAGGACCCAGTCCTGAATCCCGAACCTACGTCCCTCTAGTAAGTGTGAGGTGTGAAGCCACCACAGGAGCGAAATCCTGGCTTTTGACAACAGGATTATCTTCCCGTGCATGTGTAGGTGGGAACCAGACCCCTCATCCAACAGGACCCACTAGAACACCTTGGTAAGGAACCTGCCAACTGAACGGCCTTGTAGGCCGCAACCATCTTTTCTAATGTATTGATGGATTGACACTCCAGCTGGTCTTGGAATCGTATGACCAGACTCTGGATCTCCAGATCCTTTTCCACTGGAAGAAAACTCTGTAGTATCTAGTATTATTCCCATAACCGACAACCGCGTCGATGGGCCATCAGTGATTCTGGCTAGTTCAGGCTCCAACCCTGTTGTTTAAGAACTGTCAGGGAGAGTGCAACGTTTTGCACCAACTGGTTTCTTGATCTCGCAGTTATCAGGAGATCGTCCCCGTACGGGATAAACGTGACTCCGTACTAGAGAAGGAGAACCATTATTACTGCCATCACCCTGGTGAAATTGGTAATGACCATCCTGAATAGCAAACCTCTTTTTTAGATTGGATTTGAATTTCATTAAATAGAAATTAAGGGATGTCAGATTTAGGATTGGTCTGACCTAGCCGTCTGGCTTCGGGAGCACAAAGAGGCTTGAATAACAGCCTTCTCCCTATTGTGACAGGGAACACCCGGACCATGGCCTGATCCTGACAACTCTTGTGTTGCGTCGCATACTTTGTGACAGGGCCCCGTGTAGAACAGGGTGTGACACCCACTTTATTCTATCCGCGGCGGGAAAAGAATAAACAAGCGGAATCCTCTTGAGGATTTGAAATCATCTTGTCAGGGCTGACCCAGACCTTCTCGAATAGAGCGTTTAGCACATGAGAATGAAGAATGTTACTTCAGATGTATGTATGTATGTATGTATGTATGTATGTATGTATGTATGTATGTATGTATGTATGTATGTATGTATGTATGTATATATATACACACACACACACACACACATATATATACACATATATACACACACACATACACATATACATACACACATACACACATACATACATATATACACGCACACACACACACATAGACCCCTTTGTTCGGAACAGCAGGGTCCACAGTGACGTTAATACGTCCCTATTATGTACTAGTCATGAACTAAATGCTTTTTTTTTTTTTTTTGGATCTCATCAGGAAGCATTATGGTCGACACAGGAATTAGCATCTGTGTCGGTATAAGGGAGTAGTAACTGGGCAAAATAACCCGTTTACGACCCCGAGGGGTCTGAGGGAAACATAGGTATGAACAAGACATCCATAGATATTCCTGCGTCTCTTACACAGATTTATTCAAATATATATATATATATATATATATATATATATATATATATATATATATATATATATATATATATATATATATATATATATATATATATATATACACATATACATACATATGCACACACACACGTATATACATAGCCCTTTCTGATATGCATCACATTAATATGCAATTTTTACCCAGTCATATCAGTGGTGCCGACTGGGCCACCCATCCACGTCTGTGTCCCTAATATAGTTTTCACTTGGGGGAAAAAAAAAAAACATCCACCTACATGTTGACACACATGTACCAAGAGCCATCAGTAGTCGGCCGTGCCGACAGGGTCGCTCCCACAGCCGTTTGTGGGAAGCACTACGCTTCAGACATGCCGACACACCAAACATGTCAGAGAGACACAGATAGAGTTTGCCAGCTCATAACCCAGCGCTTAATCAACAGTTCTGAACATTATAGAATGACCCCAAACCTGCAGCGCTTTTATATTACACATATATTGCACCATTTGAATGTGCCCCCCCCCCCCCCCCGTTTTGCACCCCGATACATTCAGCAATGTGAGGAAGGACCAATGTACTGCAATAGAAAATGGCGCTGGCTGTGTGAGCGGTGAGGGCTAAGCCCCGCCCCACAATGGCGCGCTTCAGTCCCGCTATTTTAGTTAAAATTTTTATACTGGCGGGGGTTAGGTCAGTGCCCCAGCACCTATGTCCCCTGTTGGCAGTCTTATAAATGAGGTATATATGCTGCCCAGGGCATCCCCCCCGCGCCCTGGAGTGCCTCTGTGTGTGGGAGCATGGCGAGCAGCGTGCAATCGCTGTGTGGTACCTCAGAAGCAGTCACTGAAGTCTTCTTTGCTTCTTCTACTCACCTGTCTTCTGACTTCTGGCTCTGCAAGGGGGGTGACGGCGGGCTCTGGGAATGAACCCCTAGGCGTACCTAGTGTTCCAAACCCTCAGGAGCTAATGGTGTCCTGTAACCAAAGAAGCAGAGCCTTTAAACTCACTAGAAGTTGGTCATACTTCTCTCCCCTAATCCCACGAAGCAGGGAGACTGTTGCCAGCAGTCTCCCTGAAAATAAAAAACCTAACAAAAGTCTTTTTCCAAGAAACTCAGTAGAGCTCCTCAGAGTGCATCCAGTCTGCCTGGGCACAATTCTAAACTGGAGTCTGGAGGAGGGGCATAGAGGGAGGAGCCAGGTCACACCATTTGAAAGTCTTAAAGTGCCCATGTCTCCTGCGGATCCAGTCTATACCCCATGGTTCTTGAAGTGACCCCAGCATCCTCTAGGACGTATGAGAAAAGTGTCTGCTGTGAGCTAAGGAGAGAGAATTGACTGCATAGGAAAGGAAAGAGTTAAACATCTGGTGAGGGGTGGACCTAGCTGTGAGGAAAGTACAGCCTTTTTTAAGGGGAGGGTTTGATATATATATAGGGAAGGTGAGGCCATCTTAGATCTCTTTTGAGGTGATTTGCTTTGGTGGGTGAGTGCTGCAGTGCAGGCATTTGTTTCCACATAACTGTGCAAGTTTTTTACACAGATTGTTCCCCTTTGTAGTTTTCATCCTCCTCTCTGCCTTTACTCATCCCTGCTGTGATGTCCGCCCGCCCTCAGCGTTCTGCTCGGCTCCCGGCTCGGTACCGCGGGTCAGGCGGTCGAGCTGGGCCGGGTGATGAGGTGGGTGGCCTGGGGGACGGGGCTCCGTCCCCCGGGGCCTCCACGAACGCAGGCACGGGCGTTACACGGCGGGCCAGGTCGGCCTCGCCGCTGGGGGCCGGGCCGGCCGTGCCGGCCAGGCGGGGGCGGCGTGGGGGACCGGAGGTCCTTGCAGACCGCCCTGAGGTCGACGGGCAGCGGCCCTCGCCTCCGGGAGCAGCAGAGTCCGCGGCGGTGTCGGGCGCGCGTGCGCGCCGCGGAGGGCGCTCGGTAGCTGCAGTCCCGGCCCCTATCTCTCCTCCCTTGCCACGGCCGAGTGCAAGTGCCGGGCGGGGGGGGGGGAGAGGGCGGATCGGGGATCGAGCGGTCGCCGCGCGGGGCCTGTCCGGGAGCCTCGTGCGGCGGCCTTGGACGACACACAGGCCGGGAGATTTATGGCAGGAGGAGGCGTACGCGCAGCGGCGCCGCCAGTACCTCTGTCCCCGCTTTTGACTCCCCGGATGCAGGAGTCCGGCAGGGGGAGGCGGCGCAGCAGGGGGGTGCAGCGTTTGTCGCTAGGAGGCAACGCTGGGCAGAGGCGAGTTGCGCCGGCGGATGGGGCCACAACAACAAGTGGAAGGGGGGAGCGCGCACAGTATGCGCGTGAGCACACCGCGGGCAGTGCAGTCCGCGGGGGAATGCTCGCAGTTGCACCTCAGCTTTCCCTGTCTCCTCATACCACTCCTCCGGAGACGGGATACAGCGGCTCTCGGGGGAGGAGGGGGGACAGGGAATGGGTCAGCGGCCGCAGGGCCGCGGTACGCGCCGCTTCACATTACAGCGGGACCTCCCCGGGATCGGGTGATGTTTCTGATCCGCTAGGCGGGGAGGAGGAGTTCTCAGAAGAGGAGAGTCGGTGGCCCAGCCGGGGGGCCCCCGATTTCCCGTTGGGTCGGAGGGTGCCGGGTACCCGGGTCGCGTCTGACGGTAGGCGGGCGCGGGTCCGCGCCCAGGCACGGACCGGAGGCCCTTCGGGGGCCGTTGAGGGGGGTCGCGGCAAGCGGGATCCTCCCGGGGCGCTGGCGTCGGCTCTGGCCACAGTGGTGGAAGCGTTGGGGCCGCTAGCCGCAGTAGCCTCCCCGAGGGCGGTGGGAGATTTCGGCCAGGCTGCGGGAGCCGGTGGGTCTGCCAGGCAGAGGGCCTCAGCGGCGCAGCGGGTGGCACGAGCCTGCCGGGAACTTGGGGCGGCCGCTGCGGAGCTGGAGATAGGTACGGAGCAGGATGGGCAAGGGCGCGCGCCCACAGCGCCTCCCACACGTGGGGCCCGGCGTGCGCCGCAAGCGCGGGCCGGGCCCTCCTCTGCTTTGTCTATTACAGGGGGCCGCAAAGAAGTGGATGTGGAGGACGACGTATGGGCTGAAGCGGATGAGGATTCCAGGTCGGAGCGGTCGACGGCATCCGGTGAGTTGGTACAGTCTGTATCGGTTTCCCCCACGAGCTCTAGTTCGCGTAGCTCTTCTTCTTCCTCCTCTTCATCTTCTCTATCGTCGCAGGCGTCCGACGTAGATAGCACTTCTAGGGCGAGGAAGAGGGCGGCGAAATTTGCCAAGCGGGCAGCAAAGCAGCAGAAGAGGCGTAAGCGGCGCAAGCGAGTTAGTGAGGAGGATCGTAGGGCTAAGAAGCGGCGCGATCTTCCTGGGGTTGTGCGCTGCGAGTACACCGCAGTTATGCGGGGACTGCGAGACAGCTGCCGCAAGAAGATCCGTAGTGGTGACTTCGTGGACATATTCGTATTGACAAAGGCCATGAAGAAGGATTATAAGGCGGCGGCCGCTAAGAAGGGCATGGGGGCGGAGGCTTTCCGGTCCTTCGATAATTGGCTGGCCGGGTTCTGCGTATTTGCGGCATGCTACTTGGAGGATAGGCCGGAAGAGCACATGAATGTTATCCGGTATCTGCATCTCGTACACGACATGCAGCGCACATCCTCGGGCTCGGAGTGGCGTCGGTATGATCAGGAGTTTCGGGAGAAGCAGGACGGCTTGCGGGTCATGGACTTCGGATTCAAGGATGTGGAGGTCTGGCTCAAAATAACCCGGGCCTCGCAACAGGAGGAGGAACCCCAGAAACAGGGGGCGGGCGGGCGACGCGCAGGTGCATCAGCCCAGGGGTCTGGCGCGGACGAAGGATTTGCCAGGACAGGTGGATTGGCCGTTCGCGCGGGAGGGTGTTCTGCCACGCGAGGAAAGTGTTTCGCGTTTAACAGCGGAACATGTTCCTTTGGCAAGCAGTGTCGTTTTCGACACTCCTGTCAGCAGTGTGGAGGAGCCCACCCAGCCTCCTCTTGTTTCAAAGGCGGTAGACAGGGGGCGCGGGGTAAGCAAGCGTACCCCAGGCAGGCCGCGAGCGGGACCGCTCTGCAGAGCTCCAACGCCAATTAAGTTGGAGACGATGGGCCGGTGGTTGGACTTGTATCCGAATAGAGGGGATGCAAATTTTTTGTTTGACGGTTTTAAGTTTGGTTTTCGCTTGCCTGTTGCGAGTGAAGTGTCCGTGCGGGCACAGAGGAACCTCCAATCTGCCCGAGCCTTGCCGGTTGTGCTACGGGAGAAAGTGGATAAGGAGGTCAGGTTGGGCAGGATGGAGGGTCCGTTTAGGTCACCCCCGGTGGATGATTTGGTCATATCTCCGGTCGGGGTGGTTCCGAAGAAGACTCCAGGCGATTTTCGGCTCATTCAGCATCTTTCTTACCCGTTGGGGGCGTCGGTCAACGACGCAATACCGCCGGCTCATTGCTCGGTGGTGTATCAGTCATTTGACGAGGCGCTAGAGATGGTCCGCAGCTACGGGACCGGGGCCCTCATGGCTAAGATTGATGTTGAGTCAGCTTTTAGGTTATTGCTATTGCATCCGGACTCATTCCGTTTTATGGGTTTCCGGATTGGGGCGGAGTATTTCATCGACAAATGTTTGCCGATGGGATGTTCCGTTTCATGCTCATTTTTCGAGCGCTTTAGCACGTTTCTTCATTGGTGCGTGGAGTCTTCGTCAGGGGGTCACGGGGTTGCCCATTACCTCGACGATTTCCTGTGTGCGGGTCCGGCTAATGATACAAGGTGCGGGGACTTGCTTTTTAGCATCCGAGCTCTCTTTTACCACTTCGGTGTTCCCGTGGCCGTGGACAAAACAGAGGGTCCGGCCTCCTGCTTATCATTCTTGGGGATTGAAATTAACACGGTGGCGGGAGAGTGTCGCCTGCCCCGGGATAAGGTTTCGAAGCTACGCGACACCATTTGCCGGTTCGAAAGGTCGCGTAAAGTCACGCTGCGGCAGGCACAGTCCTTGCTGGGCATGTTGAACTTTGCTTGTCGGGTAATACCGATGGGCAGGGTTTTCTGCCGAAAGCTTGAAAGGGCGACGGCGGGGTGTGCCAGGCCACATCATTTTGTGCGTTTGTCCTCCGAAATAAAAAGGGATTTGGCCGTCTGGTCCTCGTTCCTGGAGGATTTCAACGGAGTGTGTATATGGCAAGCGCCAGCGGTGGACAGCGAGCGGTTGCAGCTGTTCACCGACGCAGCAGGTGCCTCTGGATTCGGTTGCTTTCTGGAGGGATCTTGGTGCGCGGCATCCTGGCCGGCAAAATGGCATAGCGAGGGTCTAACAAAAGATCTGGTGCTTCTGGAGCTTTTTCCCATTATGGTAGCGTTGGAGGTCTGGGGCGATCGGCTGGCTAATCGCAGCATATTGTTTAGATGCGATAATCTGGGCGTAGTGCATGCGATTAATAACCAGAGGGCAAAATCGTTGGTGGTTCTGCGGGTGCTTGGGCAATTGCTTTTGACGTGCTTGCGTAGGAACCTATGGTTCCGAGCAAAACACGTGCCCGGCTTGGAGAATGGAATTGCCGACGCTTTGTCGCGAGGACAGTGGGAGAGGTTTTGGTTGTTGGCACCTGAGGCCAACGAGCAAGGTTTTCATTGTCCCGGTTATGTTTGGCAGGTGATCGGGCCGGACTGGAGGGTCTAGCGTTGCGGTCAATCGCGCCAGCCACGCTCAAGGCTTACGGACAAGCTTGGAGCGAGTGGGAGGGGTTTGTCCAAGGTCGTCAGCAACAAGGTAAGAGCAGGCATCGGCTGATGCTTTCTTTTATTTGGCAGCTGTATGTTTCTGGTAGGTCCTGGTAGTATCCCGGTACTTGGCTGGGGTCTTGTTTTTCTGCAAACGGCGGGGCGTCCCTGATGTGACAAAAAGCGAGGTTCTGCGGAAGGCAATGAAAGGGTGGGCGCGAGTAGCGCCGACGCCACCAGATAGGAGGCGGCCCATCGATGCGGCTTTGTTGCCGGCCGTCATCGCGGCGGTGGGGTGAGTCGCGTCGTCCAGGTTTGAGACGCTTTTGTTCAGTTTGGCGTTCTCAATGGCTTACCACGGGGCCTTTAGGGTTTCGGAGTTGGTAGCGCCTTCCAAGAGAGCAGATTCGCGCATGCTGGTCGGAGACGTGGTAGTGGGTGAGAGGTCCTTGCTGTGCAGGTTGCGGCGCTCTAAGACGGACCAAGTGGGGAGAGGTCGCTGGGTCACTTTGGTTCCAGCCCAAGAGGAGAGCGTTTGCCCAGTAGGTCTGGCGGTGCAATATGTGGCGGTGCGACCCGTTAGGAAGGGGTCATGGCTATTGCATTATGACGGGCTGCCAGTGACGAAATACCAGTTTCGTTGGATGCTGAGTCGTTGTTTGGCGAGCTTGGGCCTCCCACCCGCTGCGTTCGGTACCCATTCCTTTCGAATAGGCGCTGCGACGTCGGCTGCTGCGGCGGGTTTCTCCAGAACTGAAATCCAGGCGGTGGGGCGATGGAAGTCGTCAAGTTACAGACTATATATTCGCCCCGTTGCATGAGAGGTCGGATTGCGCTTGGTGCTTCGTCTATTTGCATTTGTATTATGTTGTTACAGTTCTGTGAGTTATGGTATTGTGCGTCTGTTGGTGTTCCCCCCTTTTTTATCCTACTCAGGGATTAGCTACTCGTCGTTGCTGGCATGAGTCGGCAGCGGGGGTCTGGAGTTATTTTGCGATTTTTTGCCTGACTTGACGGACTGAATTCTAATCCACAATTCGGCTAATTTGTTCTAATCAGAGTCCCTCAGCAGGTCTTTACGCTTTCACCACCAGCTGAGTTATTACATGTGTTTCCCATTTTATACCCCCCCCTCCCTTTTTCTTTAATTTCGTTTGGTTTTATTTTGAACTTCCCCTGTGTGTTCCTTTGTTCGCCTCAAATTGGCTGGAGGCATGGTGCAGATCGGCTAGGCCGTGACTGCTGCAATAGCGAGAGCTAAAGTTTTTTCTTTTTGGCAGATCCTTCAGGTGAAAGCAATTAATAAAGACTTTTAGTAATCAATTTTACCCCTCTTTTCCCCTTCAGGTTGGTTTGAAGACACTTTGGCTATTTGGGTGGTTGGCCACTCTTATGTATACTGGGCAGCCAAGTTTGTGGCCTCGGAGGGGGCTCAGGCGTTGCCTGGAGCACAGGGTGTCAGATGGCTTGGCTGGCGAGGGATGATGTGGGGCGAGCTGAAGAGTAGGCTAGTTAGTCAGGCCAGCAAGCATGGAGTACCTAGGGTATTGGTTGTCCATCTAGGTGGCAACGACCTGGGGAAGAGGACATCCTTGGATCTGCGGTGGGCCATGATACAGGATCTGGCAAGTGTGGCCGCAGCATGGACCAATTGTGTGTTGGTTTATTCAATGATCGTGCCAAGGTTGTGTTGGAGGGGTGTGGCGGATGGGCGCCAGATTGACGAGGCCCGGAAAAAGGTGAACGGGGCGGTGGCAAAGTGGGTGCTGTCCCACGGAGGGAGGGTGGTTCGCCACCCTAGGATTCGGTTCAGAGACAGCCACCTTTTCCGGCCTGATGGAGTACATCTATCCAATGAGGGGATGATGTTTTTTCTGGAGGATCTGGGTTTCGTTTTGCAGGAGTTAGGGTAGGTGTATGGTGGCGGTGCGAAGACTTTGGGGATGAGTCTTTCGCTGTTGGCGGAAAAGAACGGCAGTTTTGTATTTGTATGGTAAACTGTAGTGTTTTACAGTTTGGTGTGGTTTAGGTGCACTCACCTCCATCGACTTATTGGCCGCTTGACCACCCGTCCGGGAAGGCAGCGGCAGGGCACCCAGGAGCGGTGGGTAGTCACTGTGGGGGTTGAGTTGTCACCTATTACCGGTTTGTGATCGTTTTAGTAAATTTAGGATCGGTTCGAATGTTTAGTAATTTAAGGTTAATTTAGGTTAATTGAGCCGTTCTTTTTGCTGCCACCATATGCCGGCTGGATCGGCATCTTAATTAATTCTCTATTACAGGTTTGCTAATGGATAGGGACAAATAAATAGCTAGCAATTTTTCTGCCAAAATTCAAGTCTCCGTGTCTTTATTTCTGGTTGAAGGTAATGAATGCTTTACTTTAAAAGAAGGGGGTCCACCAAATATCACTAGGATGTTTATGGGCATCTGATCAGAGCAACAATTTAGTTGCTCAGACAGATGCCCATTCGTTTAGACGGCCAGCAGGGACCGCCCAGAACATCTGAATCACTGCCAATGAGTACTTTTTCTGTATTAAAGACATTTCAATCCAATCAAGGGATTTACAGCTTTTTCTCCAATTTACAAAATGTGACCTGCAACTATAGCCAAGCATTACTTTGCGATTTCTATATTAAACATGGTATGCTGACCACCTCAAAGTAGAGTACAAGTTTATACGTTAGCGCAAGTTGCTATGCTATTCCAAATGGTTGCTCTGGGTCAATGACCACAAACAAATAGAGATGCCTGCTTGAGAGTTCATGCTCTTCCTAACGCTGCAGTCTTAATATAGGCAAGTTATTTTTAGATTCAGCACAGCGAGTATCTAAATAGTGATCTGGACACAGAAGGCAGAGCATTACAAACTGCTACTGGAATTTTAATATTTACATGAATGTAAGCTCAACACATCTGACTGTGCCACTTTTTAGAATCTCTCTATAGATTGTGGACTCGGGTTACAAAGTACTGTGTTATAAAACTAGGCTCATGTACTACATTGGCCAAACATTTTATAAAGTCATACTTCTCATCCAAAGACTTAGGCTACATACACACTTATCAATGTGTACCAGCCAGACATCTCCAGATGGGACCCTACGATAAGTGTATTCACACTTGCCTATGCTTGGTCAGACAGGGGAGAGAGGGAAACTGAGGAAGGGGGGGGGGGGGGGGGGGGGAGCCACTCGACATGCTGCGGTATGTCATTGCTAGAGGCATCCCCTGTTGGCAGTGACAAGGGATACCGCTAGTGACCCATCGGGCCTACCGTATCATGGGTACACACACACACACACACACACACACACACTACAGGATGTTCCCGATATGTTGCTCCAATCCATAGGTTCGGACGTCATATAGTCTGTGTACCTAGCATTGGCATGTACAGAAATTACATTGTACACAATGTATAGTGTGTATCCCCAATTCATTGTTTAGACACACTGGATGTGCTGCATGTCCGATGGGACAATTCCCCGGGTGAGGCTGCATGTACGAATAAATCATGCAATCATACAGAGGATCGTTTATGGTGTACGGTGGCTGTAGTATATCATTACTAGGGACTTGTGATGTGGTAAAAGGACTGAGGAGGCACTGGCTAGTACTATAGCCAGAATTTCACACAATATATGAACCAAAGGGTACATGTGGGCATTATACACAGGTGCAGCAATATATACTGCAGGAAATTTGGTGACTCTTGATCAGATTTACAGAAAAGATGGGGGGGGGGGGCAGAGTTTTGACAAAAATAATTAGAATGATACAAAGAGGATAATTCTTTGTACTTTTCATATCCTTTATACAGTCAAGCCTCTGGCATATAAGTTCGTATGACAGGAAAGGCTCTGCCTCTCCTCACTGCAAGTCACTTGATCATTAAAAAGCACAGACGGATGCTGTGTACTCCGCTTTAACTGTTGCACCCGCACCGAACACCCCCCCTCCCTCCCCTCCCTTTCCCCTTCAAATGACTTCTGCAATCTGGGCAAACCATAGAAAGGTACACTGGATAGCATACCACAGAGAAGCTCCACTTGTGGCAACATAAAACGGCATGCACTATATGTACAAAGTGTAAGCCTCCAAAACTGGCCCATGCTAACACAAATACTAATTTCCACAACAAACTGGTGCACTCTCACTGCCACGCCATGTCTACTATATAGCACAACAGCGTAATGACAACCATACACTGGCTCATGTTCAGCACAATCCCATCTGTATGCACTCTCTACATACGAAATATATACTATTTATCCCGCCCGTCAAAATTCCGGGAGCGGGCGAGCGCTAAGAGTCCTCCTTGCTGGCACGGTGGCTCGCCGTGTTCGCCACATGTTCTATTCTCACTCTATGGGTGTCGTGGACACCTACGAGTGGGAATAGCCCCTGTTCGACAAGATTCCGGTGTCGGTATCCGGACCGCAGAGATCCCAACAGCCGGGAAATTGATTGTATCACCTACATACTTGGCAAAGTACATTCTACAAAAGTATGATTGACCATCACAATAAGGCCCTGGTGTATTTGAGGGCTAGAAGCAATAAAACCGCTTCACAACAATCCTGTAGTGGATATCAATGTCAATGTGGACATCAATGTGCATTTTGCAGTCAAACCTCTAGAAATGTTATTCGAGCTACGGCCGCTTATGCACTATACGACGCATGCGTGCGCAGATGGATTCCATGCGCAGAACAGGTCTTGCAATATTGCTTGCAGTACCCCCTTAGAGATCTGCTACCATTGCGAGCAATAGTCATGCTGGTGACCCGTCGCTCTGTCACACTAATCTCACAGATGCATGCAGGAGGAGTCTATATTCTATAAGCACCTCCTGCTGCATTGTAATTTTACTTGTACAGCATTGCAAAGCCGCATACCTGCAGCTGTGCAACTCCTAGCAAATCAGCATCAGACCCAGTGTTCCTTCTGTCATGGAGCTGCATCCTGAATGGTTCCAGAAACTTATAAGTTCAACAAAACATTACATACCTAATGTCTGAGCTGAAATAAAAAAGGAAAGGAAAGAAAAAATAAATAAAAAATTTACCAACAACTACAGATTATAGCAGTGGTTCTCAAAATGGGGTGCCTTGGTTTGGTGGTTTAGGACCAATTCAAATTATTTATGGTCAATATAATAGGCTAAACCAGTGCTGGGGGCTGTCAATCATAAAATATGTGGACAAACAGAAGCAAATCTTATCCCACACCACACAACTGAACCTAAAGGCGGGTACACACAGGGTGCCGGCGACAGCCGTGCACAGTCTCACACGTCGCTATTGCTGGCTCTTTATTCACCGCTGGGTGAAATGAGCGGTCTCTTCTCCCCCCCCCCCCCCCTTGTCCCTCTACCCCCTCGCTCAATGCATATAGCGCTGAGTGGGGTGGGAGAGGTGTGCTGAGCAGTCTGTGCTAGATCGCTCAGCACATATATTCCACCCCCCCCACCACCACCCATGTGTACGGGGCATAAGGATGACGAGCACAATTCAGTCTCAATAAGAAGCTTTTGGCCTAGGGGTGCTGTGAAAAAGAATCTGATACTCTAGGGCGCAGGGATTCAAAAAAGTTTGGGAACCACTGGAATGTACTGTAGACCTATTGACTTTCTGCAGTAGTGCACACAGTGCAATCAATCATTTCCCCTGTAATTGGTCTCTAGAGTAACACTATGGCATTACTATAAAAACTCCACAACATACTGTTACTTCATATGGTGACGGTACCATTACATATACTATAGTTCTGTATTTGACGGTCTAAAGAATATGTACCTACTGGTATACCATACTCCTGTAGATATATAGGCGAACATAATGGCTATTTTCAGTCACAACCCTGTATGATTCAATTTAGTTTCCTAAAGTAAAGCTAGATACACACTATACAATTATTGGGCCAATTTTCCAATAATCAGGCGGTCGGCCTGTTTTACTGTATACAACGGAGGTAGACGTTTTGGTCAAATGCCAATAAAATGGCGAAAAACACGCTTTACTTCAAATATCCGATTGGTCAGTCTTGACCAAAGATATCAACCAAAGGTCCAGATATCATTTAGCGTGTAAACATTCTCTATAAACTGCCCATATTTCCTACGTTTTATCCAGATTCTCATTCTTGTTGTGGGCGGACATATGCAATTTCAGTGTGGAAAAGAAAAAGAAAAAGAAAAGAAGAAAAGAAAGACCACAGACTTTGAAGCTAGCTATACTATATCTGAATCCATTAAAGGGGGAGCCAAGTACATGTTGAGTATCCCATATCCAAATATTCCGAAATACGAACTTTGAGTGAGAGATAGTGAAACCTTTGTTTTTTGATGGCTCAATGTACACAAACTTTGTTTAATACACCAAATTATTAAAAAATATTGTATTAAATGACCTTCAGGCTGTGTGTATAAGGTGTATATGAAACCTGAATGAATTGTGTGAAAGTAGACACAGTTTGTTTAATGCACAAAGTTATAAAAAATATTAGCTAAAATGACCTTCAGGCTGTGTGTTTAGGGTGTATATGAAACATAAATGTATTCTGTGCTTAGATTTAGGTCCCATCACCATGATATCTCATTATGGTATGCAATTATTCCAAAATACGGAAAAATCCGATATCCAAAATACCTCTGGTCCCAAGCACTTTGGATAAGGGATACTCAACCTGTAGCAGCAGCAGCGCATGGTCACTGAGGTACATCCCCATTAAAGTGCATTTGCTGAACATAAATCAGCATCAGTTTTATATATCAAACCTTGGCTCCTGCAGAATATAATAACTCGGAAGATGCCGTATATCCCTGATAACTGAGCACTACTTCAGTCAGATGCTAGCGGGTCTATTCATGAAGCAGTGAAAAGAGTGGAGAAGTGAGCCTGTGGGGATGTTGACCATGGCAACCAATCAGCTGTTCCGTACAATTGTATAGTATGCAAATTATAAAGGTCACTTCAATGACAGATTGGTTGCCATGGGCAACTTTTCCACTGGCTCACTTCTACACACTTGTCACTGCTTCATGAATAGACTCCTAGGTCTGCTACAATAATTGAGGAGGATACAGGGTTACTTGACTGAAGCCATGCAAGCCCCGTTCAAGAAAATTTCACTATTTAGTCAGTAACAGGCACCTACGGTAATGGATATCCCTCCAAGCAATTGCTTAGTCTATTTATTAACGCTCCCTGATAAAAACAGCACTGCCTATTAACTGTAGTGCTGTGGGGCATTTGAAATGCAGTGCTAACTTTAGCTAAGTGGTTACAGCACCCAGCTCCTGGACAGCACTTCAAATGCTGCCACCTCTGGCTTCCTTTAAATACAGCCCCAATGTCCTCGTTAGCGTGAGGGGACAGTGTCCAGACCTCCCCCATCCTAGCAGCCATTGCCGGTTTATCCTTTCACCAAATCGCAGAGCTAAAAGTGGAAGCAAACTTCAAACACTTCCTTTACTGCCCATCCCCAACCGTCACTGTTCAGTCAAGTTTTAAACAAACAGCCTCCATGGCAACCACTTGACAGATCCTTGAACCACCAGAACAGCTTAAACCCCTTTACCACTCGACCGAAGTAGGGAGTCACTAGTTCGACACGGACAAATGGTTGACATGGCTTTTTTTTTTTTACTTCAATAGCTTTTATTGAAAAGAAACAATTTTATGGGGTACAGAAATAAAAAAGGGAGTGTACAATATAACACAATATAGAGGGGGGGAGGGGAAGCATCCAGTAGATCGACGGTACAGGTACTTTGGGGCAGATATATTAACCTGGAGAAGGCATATGGAAGTGATAAACCAGTGATATGTGCAAGGTGATAACCACACCAGCCAATCAGATCCAATATGTAAATTAACAGTTAGGATCTGATTGGCTGGTGCCTTTATCACCTTGCACATATCACTGGTTTATCACTTCCTTATGCCTTCTCCAGGTTAATACATATGCCCCTTTGAGAGCAAGAAGAGCAGACATAAGAAAAAACTAGTACTTAGAGAAAGAAAAGAAAAGGGTCAACTGCAGATGGCGGATATACAGGAATCGTTAAATATCAAAAGTCATTGGTACAAGAGCTATGAAAGTGTATCAAACAAAATGCTTTAAAAAGGTATACCTTGTAGTTCAATACTATTCAATAGGTAGATGCGGAAGCATAGGAAGAGAGAGGAGACAAAGATAAAAAGAAATAAAACCTTGCGACCTCTAAGAGTAAGAGGGAGAGAAAAAGGCAGATGATATGGTTATATTGAGGGAGATGTTCAGGAAGCCGAACTTCGGAACCATCACTCACTATCAGGATGTTCAACTAGACTAAGATGAGATGGGTCACAGCAAGATGTGTTGTGGAAATACTGGGAACCTGGGCCGGTAGTAACAAACTCATACCATAAGGACCAGCGGGTCAAGGGGGAGGTAGCAGTACTGGAGGTAGGGATGTATTCAGTTTCCATGAGGTAGTGGTGGTTTGTTTTGTGGATAACTTTTAGCAGAACAGGGGGTGTAGGTGGTTTCCATAACTGAGCTAGATTGGCGCGAGCAGCAATTAAGATATGGCCTAAAACATATCTGCTGGAGGGGGGGACGGAGGGAGGGTAACTATATGGAATAGCGCTACAGTTGGATCAGGGATAAGTTGGGTATGGACAACCTTACTGATCAAATCAAACACTTCGGACCAGTAATTTGCAATTACTGGGCAGGACCAAAATTTGTGGTAGATATGTCCTATAGATCCACAAAGTCTCCAACATTTATTGCTACAACCAGGCCAAAATCTGTGCAATCGGTCAGGGGTTAGATATAACCTGTGGATTAGTTTAATGTGCCTTTTAGTGTGATTCAGGCATTGCGACATGGAATGGGAGAGAAGGAAGATATTCCACCATTCGTGTGGTGACAGCGTTCTACCTAAATCCAGTTCCCATTTTAAGGGAGCATTAGATTTGGAGAGAGAAACAGGGGTAATCAATAGATTGTACCAGAATGAGATATCACCCCTGGATTTACTTAAAGACGAGCGAAAAGCAGTTGTGAGGTTGAATCTGAAGTCAGTGAGGCGGTAGGGATCGATTTCCATCAGTTCTGAAGCAGGTAGGGAGAATTTCCGTTGGAGAGCTGGGAAGGGCAACATGAAAAGTCCTTCCACTGTATCACCCAGACGCGATATGCCCACTTGTCTCCATTTAGAAAGATTAAGGTGGGGTATCATCATTGTGAGGGTGGTGATGGAGATCTGGGTGATATGGCAGATAGGTGATAATAGGGTGGCGGATAGTTTGTCCCAGGTTTTAAGCGAGGCTTGTGTGGATGGAAGTAGATGTGGGAGAACAGGTGGGAGCAACCTAGGAGTGCGGAATATATCTGCAAGAGGGAGCGAACGAGCTTGAATTTGTTCAAGTTCCACCCAAGATACCTGTGAATTAGTAGTAAAATAATTTTTAAGGGAAGCTAGTAGGGAAGCCTCTTGATATAGGGAGAGGCTAGGTAAATATAGGCCTCCTAAAGCTCTCGGCAATATAATTTTAGAGTGTGCCAGTGAGGGTGGTTTAGAAGACCAGACATATTTAGTCAATATAGAGGAACAAGTCTGGAGGGCTTTTTTTGGGAAAATTATATGGGATCGTGCGGAACAAGTACATCAGTTTGGGCAGAAGAGACATTTTGAATGCAGCCATACGTCCTAGCCAGGAGACTTCATATGGCGCCCAAGATTTTGTTAGGGCCTCTAGTGTTACTATTAGAGGTGAGAGGTTGAAAGTGAAGACATCAGGAGTGTGGATAGGGATGTTAGTACCCAGGTATTTAATCGTGTTTTTCCGCCAATTATAAGGAAAGGAGGGATGAAAGGGCGTGGGAAAGGTTGATGGGCAAAGCATCAGTCTTTGTGGTGTTGAGTTTATAGTAGGAGGCTAAACTATAGGCATCTAAAATAGAGGTCAGTAGAGGGAGAGTAGTGGAGGAGTCAGAGATCAAAAGAAGGACGTCATCTGCAAATAAACTTAATTTGTGATGGGAGGAACCGAACTGTAAAGCTGGAAATTGGGGGTTGTCGCGGATTGTAATAGCTAAGGGTTCAATTGACAAAATGAATATCAGAGGGGAGAGAGGGCATCCTTGTCTGGTGCCATTTGTGATTGGGAAAGAGTCGGATAGGAAGCCATTGCTGAACACTCTGGCCGTAGGAGAGCTATATAATGCTAAAATAGAGGATAGGATACAATCTCTAAACCCAAAGCGGAGAAGGACTTCACGCATATACGACCAGTTCAATCTATCAAAGGCCTTCTCAGCATCCAGGGATAGAAAGAGAAGGCCCTGATCTTTAGAGAGTGAATCGATCAGGTTAAAAACTCTACGCGTATTGTCCGATGCTGGTCTTCCTGGTACAAAACCAGACTGGTCCGAGTGCACCAGCAATGGAAGAAATTGGTTTATATGTGTCTCGCAATTAGTTTGGCGTACAGTTTGATATCAGAGTTAAGCAACACGATAGGGCGATAGTTATGTACATAGGCCGGGTCCTTGCCGGGTTTGGGTATAGTAACTATACGTGCTTCTAGAAGTTCTGCCGGCAGGGTACCTTGATCAGAAAAATTGTTGAAGAGAGCAGTCAAATGGGGAGAAAGAACATCATGGAATGAGACATAAAAATCGGTAACAAACCCATCTGGGCCAGGGGCCTTGTTACGGGGAGAGGGCTTAATAGCTCTGGAGACTTCAGCAGGGGTCCATGGGGCATTAAGAGCGGACAGCTGCTCCTGGGTGAGAGAGTGGGGAAAGAGAGATTGCCCAGGAAAGAAGTGAGAGGGGAGTAGGCTGAGGGGTTGAGGGATCAGTTAGTAAGTTGTAAAGTTTAGCATAATATTGCATAAATTGGTTTTTAATATCTCTAGGATTTAGGACCTTCTGCTTAGAGGGAGAGTAGATGAATTGGATTCTATTCCTAGCATGCTGAGCACAAAGTTTACGGGCTAGCATTCTGCCAGATTTATTACCCAGAAGATAAAAATTTTGTCTCATTCTATTTAATGCCGCTTGGGTACGAGCAAGGAGCAATTTTTGGAGTTGGCTGCGAGTAGAGAGTTCTAGAGGGATTGGCCTTGTTCCGTGTTTCGAGATCTATCAATTCAGCTTCCAATTTCAACTGTAATTGAAGGGCCTGTTTCTTGAGGGAGGCACCAGCTTGGATAGCCGCACCCCGGGTAATAGCTTTAAAGGCACACCAGTGGTTTATAACGGAGGTATCTAGGGGGGAATTGGTAGCTAGATAAGAGTTTATGGAATCAAGAATTAGTTTTTTAGAGAGAGGATTATTTAGGAGATAGGGAAAAAGACGCCACTGTCTAGGGGGGTTTTGGGTGCCATGGAGATTCCATTTCCAGAGAATGGGAGCATGGTCTGACCAAGTGATCAGTAAAATAGCGATATCTTTAGTCTTTTGGAGACCATTTATCACATAGTATTAAATCTATCCTAGAGTAGGCATTGTTCTGTCCCCAATTGCCACTAGCTCGGTCTTGACCTCGCGGACAGCTGAGGTTAGGTCTTTAGAGAGTTCAGATTTAAAAGCAGACAGGATCTGGCAAAGGGAATTCACAGTCAGTGGTGCATCAGATTCGCAGTCAACTCCGGAGACCGTGAGTGTGGATGACAGGACGCTCGACACCGCAGTGGGGATGTTTTGTAAAGGGGAGATTTGAAGGGGTTTCTGAGGGGGAAAGGAGATTTTGGGAAGTACTGGGTCTTTGTTCTTTTTGGGAGGCATTTCTCGCTGTCGGGAATGTAGCCAAATAACAATGGAGGGAGCTCTTGCACGGCCGGGTCCAATCAAATGATAGATGTGAAACAGGTAAACTCAATCACAGTAGCAAGAACAACATGTCGATTAGGCAAAGATGAGTGGCGGTGGAGTTAAGGAACTCTCACATTGTGGAGTTAAGGAACTCTCACATTGCGGAGTGTTCACAGCTGTGAGCCAATATGGCAGTAAAGTAGGTAACTTGAAAATATGGACGAAGGAGTGATTATTTGTTGGCAGCACCAGGTACGTGGAGGTAGTGGATATTAAAGTCTGTGCGGCAGGAGCTGAAGGGAGACGGTGCCACTTACATGTAAAGTGGGCGAAGGAAGATGGTCACAGCCAGGGGAAGGTAGATTGTAGCTGCAGCTCCGGATGGTGGACGAAGGGCTCTGCCGCCACCCAGCGGTGCCAGAGGGTCCTGGGCAGGCAAGGGCCAGTGAGCGAGCAGGCTCAGGAGAGAGTTAAGGCCGCCACGAGACCCAGCACGGCCTCGTTCCGGTCCCGGAGCGCACGACCGGGAAGGCTCCAAACTCGATGTCCCAGCTTCAGAACGGGATACGAGCCGCAAACACTGCCCCACTCTGGAGATCTACGCAACATTGCAGCAATGGGGTACAGGAGGAGTAGATCGGTGAGTGCTGATGGGGGGAGGGGGGGGGGGGGGGGGGGGGGAGAGAGAGAGAGAGTCCTGCTGCAGCTCACACCGGTATATCAGCCCCCTTCTCACCTCCGCTCGCCTGCTCCTCGTGGCCGGCTGTCCTGGGCTCATCAGCAGGGTCTAGTGCACTGGTCAGGCTGGGGCCACGGGGCGAAGTCACACACAGTATCCCCGTGTGAAGGTAGAGGCCGCCCGGCCACTGCGGGACGGAAGTCGCGCTGTCCATCTCTGCACACTCTGCCGCTCGGGACCCGGGATACGCCATCTTCGGCTGCTGAGCTGCGTCCACCCGCTCGCTCCGTCTAAGGTCAGGTACTGTAGGCTGGGGGAGTATATGCTGCGCTGCGGAGGTAGTCTATCCGGGATCGCGGGCGGCTCGGCGTCCCTGGTTCTCCCGGCCAGCTGCCACTCAAACTCCACTCCCCGGTCCCGAAGGCTATACAGGCCACAATGGCCGGACCACGCTAGGGCACTTAAAGCGGAGCAGTGAGAGACCCACAGTGTGGGGGTGGGGGGTCCCCTAGGGCTAACTAAACATGGTATAACTTTAATCCAGGTAGGGACCGGGCTATATATCCCTGAAAAGCCAAGGGATTGTAGGAGCTTGTGTGGCAGTCTTGGTCGTCAGGCCACGCCCCGGTTGACATGGCTTTTAAAAATAAAAAAAATATAGGATTTTAATACCTACCGGTAAATCCTTTTCTCTTTGTCCGTAGAGGATGCTGGGGACTCCCAAACGACCAGGGGGTATAGAAGGGATCCGCAGGAGACATGGGCACTTTAAGACTTTAAATGGGTGTGAACTGGCTCCTCCCTCTATGCCCCTCCTCCAGACCTCGGTAAGAGGAACTGTGCCCAGAGGAGATGGACATTTCGAGGAAAGGATTTTTTTAAACTAAGGGTGAGATACATACTAGCTCACACCACACCGTACAACATGGCATTTAACTAAACCACACTGGGATGGGCACCCAGCATCCTCTATGGACTAAAAGAAAAGGATTTACCGGTAGGTATTAAAATCCTATTTTCTCCTTCGTCCTAGAGGATGCTGGGGACTCCAAAAAGGACCATGGGGTTTATACCAAAGCTCCAAACCGGGCAGGATAGTGCGGATGACTCTGCAGCACCAATTGAGCAAACAGGAGGTCCTCATCAGCCAGGGTATCAACTTGTAGAACTTTGCAAAAGTGTTTGACCCCAACCAAGTAGCTGCTCGGCAAAGCTGTAATGCTGAGACGCCTCGGGCAGCCGCCCAAGATGAGCCCACCTTCCTAGTGGAATGGGCCTTCACCGATTTCGGCAACGGCAATCAAGCCGTAGAATGAGCCTGCTGAATCGTATTACAGATCCAGCGTGCAATAATCTGCTTAGAAGCAGGAGCGCCAACCTTGTTGGCCGCATACAGGACAAACAGCACCTCTGTTTTCCTCACCCGAGCCGTTCTGGCTACATAAATTTTCAAAGCCCTGACCACATCTAGAGACTTTGAATAAGCCAAGGCTTCCGTAGCCACAGGCACCACAATAGGTTGGTTCATGTGAAACGAAGAAACCAACTTAGGTAGAAATTGTTGACGAGTTCTCAACTCCGCTCTATCCTCATGGAAAATCAGATAGGGGCTTTTGTGAGACAAAGCCGCCAATTCGGACACCCGCCTTGCGGATACCAAGGCCAATAGCATGACTACTTTCCAAGTGAGAAATTTCAACTCAACCTTTTGTAAAGGTTCAAACCAATGTGACTTAAGGAACTGTAACACCACGTTAAGGTCCCACGGTGCCACTGGGGGCACAAATGGATGTTGGATGTGTAGTACGCCCTTCACGAAAGTCTGTACTTCTGGAAGTGAGGCTAATTCCCTTTGAAAGAAAATTGACAAGGCCGAAACCTGCACTTTAATGTAGCCTAACTTCAGGCCCGCATCCACACCTGCTTGCAAAAAGTGGAAAAAACGCCGCAGCTGAAATTCTCCCGTAGGAGCCTGCTTGGATTCACACCAAGACACATTTTCTCCAAATACGGTGATAATGCTTCGCCGTTACCTCCTTTCTAGCTTTAAGTAGAGTGGGGATGACTTCCCCGGGAATACCCTTCCCTAGCTAGGATTTGGCGTTCAACCGCCATGCCGTCAAACGCAACTGCGGTAAGTCCTGGAACACGCACGGCCCTTGCTGTAACAGATCCTCTCTTAGAGGAAGAGGCCAGGGATCTCCGGTGAGTAATTCCTGAAGATCCGGATACCAGGCCCTCCGTGGCCAATCTGCAACAACGAGAATCGCCTGAACCCTTGTTCTTCTTATGATCCTTATCCCCTTTGGAATGAGTGGAAGTGGAGGGAACACGTAGACCGACCGAAACACTCACGGCATCACTAGTGCGTCCACTGCTATTGCTTGAGGGTCCCTTGACCTGGAATAATATGTCTGAAGCTTCTTGTTGAGGCGAGACGCCATCACGTCTATTTGAGGAAGTCCCCAATGACTTGTCACTTCTGCAAAGACCTCTTGATGAAGACCCCACTCTCCTGGATGGAGATAGTGTCTGCTGAGGAAGTCTGCTTCCCAGTTGTCCACTCCTGGAATGAAGACCGCTGACAGAGCGCTTGCATGTTTTTCCACCCAGCGAAGAATCTTGGTGGCCTCCGCCCTGGCAGTTTATGTGCGCCACAGCTGTAATGTTGTCCGACTGAATCAGGACGGGTAGGCCGCGAAGCTGTTCAGCCTGCTGCAGGCCGTTGTAGATGGCCCTTAACTCCAGCACGTTTATGTGCAGACAAGCTTCCTGGCTTGACCATCTTCCCTGGAAATTTTGTCCTTGTGTGACTGCTCCCCAACCTCGGAGACTCGCGTCCGTGGTCACCAGAATCCAATCTTGGATGCCGAACCTGCGACCCTCCAGAAGGTGAGAACTTTGGAGCCACCACAGGAGAGAAACCCTGGCCCTGGGGGACAGACTAATCTTCCGATACATCTGCAGATGGGACCCTGACCACTTGTCCAGCAGGTCCCACTGAAACGTTCTTGCATGGAACCTGCCAAACTGAATGGCCTCGTAGGCCGCCACTATTTTCCCCAGCACTCGAGTGCAGTGATGAATCGACACTCTTGGTGGTTTCAGAAGTTCCTTGACCATGTTCTGGATTTCCTGAGCTTTTTCCAACGGGAGGAAGATCCTCTGCAGTTCGGTGTCCAGAATCATGCCCAAAAAGGACAGCCGAGTTGTCGGAATCAACTGCGACTTTGGCAAATTTAGGAGCCAGCCATGCTTTTGCAGCACCTGCAGGGAGAGCGCAACGCTTTTTAGTAACTGCTCCCTTGATCTCGCCTTTATCAGGAGATCATCCAAGTATGGGATAATTGTGACCCCTTACTTGCGCAGGAGCACCATCAATTCCGCCATCACCTTGGTGAAAATCTTCGGGCCGTGGAAAGACCAAACGGCAACGTCTGAAATTGGTAGTGACAATCCTGAACAGCGAACCTCAGATACACCCGATGAGGAGGATATACGGGGACATGTAGGTAAGCATCCTTAATATCGACTGACACCATAAAATCCCCCCCGCTCCAGACTGGAGATTACCGCTCGGAGAGATTCCATCTTGAATTTGAAACTTTTCAAATACACATTAAGAGATTTTAAGTTCAGAATCGGCCTGACCAAGCCATCCGGCTTCGGGACCACAAACAGGCTTGAATAAAACCCTTCTCCCCGTTGTGACGAGGGTACCTCGACAATGACTCGCTGCTGACACAGCTTTTGTATTGCCGTACACACTACCTTTCTTTCCGGAAGAGAAGCTGGCAAGGCCGATTTGAAAAATTGGTGTGGGGGCACGTCTTGAAACTCCAGCTTGTATCCTTGGGTCACAATTTCCAGCACCCAAGGATCCAGGCCCGAGAGAACCCAGACCTGACTGAAGAGCTGAAGACGCGCTCCCACCGGTGCGGACTCCCGCAGGGGAGCCCCAGCGTCATGCGGTGGATTTGGCAGAAGCCGGGGAGGACTTCTGCTCCTGGGAGCCTGCCACAGCTGGCGATCTTTTTCCTCTTCCCTTACCTCTTGCCGCAAGGAAGGATGTCACACGTCCTTTCCGGAATTTCTGCGACCAAAAGGACTGCATCTGATATGGGGGCGTTTTCTTTTGCTATGGAGGAACAAAAGGCAGAAAAGAGGACTTACCCGCGGTAGCTGTAGAAACCAGGTCCGCGAGGCCTTCACCAAACAAAACTCCACCCTTATAGGGCAGAGCCTCCATAGCCTTCTTAGAATCAGCATGAGTCCACAACGCCCTTCTAGCCGAGACTGCCATGGCATTGGCCCTTGATCCCAAAAGGCCAATATCTCTCGCCGTCTCCTTCAGATAGACTGCAGCGTCCCCGATATGACCCAGAGTCAAAAGCACGCTATCCCTATCCAGGGTGTCCATTTCCGATGACAAGTTATCTGCCCACTTTTCAATTGCGTACTCACCCACGCCGAAGCTACAGCCGGCCTGAGCAGCGTACCTGTCGTGACAAATAGATTTCAAGATAGCCTCCTGCCTACGATCAGCAGGATCCTTAAGGGTCACCATTTCAGGAGACGGTAACGCCACCTTCTTGGACAATCGCGCCAGAGCTTTGTCTACCGTGGGTGTTGTCTCCCACCCAACCCTATCCTGAGAAGGAAACTGGTATGCCATAGTAATTCTCCTGGGAATGTGCCACCTCTTGTCTGGAGTTTCCCAGGCTTTTTCAAAAAGGGCATTCAGTTCATGAGAGGAAGGAAATGTTACCTCCGGTTTCTTCCCCTTATACATACAGACCCTTGTCTCAGGGACAGCGGGATCTTCCGTGATATGTAACACGTCCTTTATCGCCACAATCATGTATTGAATACTCTTAGCCGCCTTAGGATGCAACTTTTCATCATTATACTCGACACTGGAATTGGAATCAGTGTCGGTATCAGTGTCAGCTATCTGGGTACATGAACGTTTCTGGGGCCCCGAGGGGGCCTGAGTGAGTGGTACCACGTCTCCCATGGATTGTCTCCATGCTTGGTTCCGAGACTCAGATTTATCTAACCTCTTATGCAATAAAGCCACACTGTTATTCAACACACGTCACATCTCAACCCAATCAGCAGTCGGCGGTGCCAACAGAGTCACTCCTTCATTCTGTTCAGCTCTCACACTAACCTCCTCCTGGGAAGAGCATTTAGTTTCTGCCATGTCGACACACACATACCGACAACCCCAAACACACTGGGCTAAAGGGGACAGACCCACAGTAAGGCCTTTCAGAGAGACAGAGAAGGAGTTTGCCAGCTCACACTCAGCGCCCCACCAGTCTGAAAAAAGCACAATGCCCCAGACCTATAAGCGCTTGTTTCTATAAACAACCAACACCAATTTTATGTGCCCCCCCCCCCTTGTTTTTAGCACCCTGTTACTTGTGACAGCAGTGAAGGGCCAGGAGCAGCATCTCTGCAGCAAGCTGTGGAGAGAAAATGGCGCTGGTCAGAGCTGAAGGACGAAGCCCCGCCCCCTACATGGCGCGCTTCGGTCCCGCTTTAATTTTCACTGGCGGGGGTCTCCTAACAGTGCCTATTCACTGATGCACTATGCCAGTACCTTAAAAACGAGTTTTAATGGTAAGAACTTACCCTTGTTAAAACTCTTTCTGCGAGGTACACTGGGCTCCACAAGTCTGGACAATGGGGTGTAGAGTAGGATCTTGATCCGAGGCACCAACAGGCTCAAAGCTTTGACCTTCTTCCCAAGATGCATAGCGCCGCCTCCTATATCACCCCGCCTCCCAGCACAGGAGCTCAGTTTAGTTAACCAGCCCAATGCAGTAGCAGGAAAAAAAAAAGAGACGACAACGGTTAGTAGCCACATACAGCACACTCTCACGACAAGAGAAGTGTCAGCGGCTAATGCCATATCAACCCAAAGAAGCTAAGTGCGTCAGGGTGGGCGCCTTGTGGAGCCAAGTGTACCTCGCAGAAAGAGTTTTAACAAGGGCAAGTTCTTACCATAAAAACTCTTTTTTTGCTCTGCGGGGTACACTGGGCTCCACAAGTCTGGACAATGGGGATGTCCTAAAACTGTTCCTTATGGGAGGGGGACGCACTGTAGCAGGCACAAGAACCCGGCGTCCAAAGGAAGCATCCTGGGAAACGGCAGTATCGAAGGCATAGAACCTTATGAACGTGTTCCCGGAGGACCACGGTGCCGTCTTGCACAATTGATCAACGGTCTCACCACGTTGGGTCGCCCGAGAAGGTCCAACAGACCAAGTAGAATGGGCCGTAATGTGAACAGAAGCTGACAGACCAGCCTTCACATAAGCATGCGCAATCACCATTCTGATCCACCTGGCCAGGGTCTGCTTGTGAGCAGGCCAGGGTCTGCTTGTGAGCAGGCCAGCCACGTTTGTGAAATCCAAACAAAACAAAGAGAATCAGACTTTCGAATAGAAGCAGTTCTCTTCACATAGATACGGAGAGCCCGTACCACATCCAAAGACCGCTCTTTGGGAGACAAATCAGGAGAGACAAAGGCTGGAAACACAATCTTCTGATTAAGGTGGAACGAAGAAACCACCTTAGGCAAATATCCGGGCCGAGTCCTAAGAACCGCCCAATCACGGTGAAAAATCAGATATGGGGAACTACAAGACAAGGCACCCAAATCCGACACTCTTCTAGCAGAGGCAATAACCAACAGAAACACCACCTTGAGGGAAAGCTACTTAAGGTCAGCTGAACCAAGAGGTTCAAATGGAGGCTCCTGCAACGCCTCCAAAACCACCGACAAGTCCCAAGGAGCCACAGGCGGACATAGGGTGTGTTGCGTATCCAACCTCCCTGAGTGAAAGTATGAACATCAGGTAAAGTCGCAATTTTTCTCTGAAACCACACAGACAAGGCAGAAATATGAACCTTGAGGGAGGCCAGACGCAGGCCTAAATCTAGGCCCTGCTGTAGAAAAGCCAAAAGTTTGGCTGTACTAAACTTGGAAGCGTCATAATGGTTAGATACGCACCAAACAAAGTAGGAATGCCAGACCCGATGGTAAATAAGAGCAGAGGCCGGTTTCCGGGCCCGCAACATAGTTTTAATGACCTCTTCAGAAAAACCCTTAGCTCTTAAGACGGAAGCTTCAAGAGCCACGCCGTCAAAGACAGACGGGCTAGGTCCTGGTAGACACAGGGGCCCTGAACGAGGAGGTCTGGGCGTTGTGGAAGTAGAAGTGGATGCTCTGGCGATAGGCCTTGCAGGTCTGAGAACCAGTGCTGTCTGGGCCACGGCGGAGCTATGAGAAGCAGATTTCCTTTTTCTTGCTTGAACTTCCGAATTACCCTGGGCAGGAGTGACACCGGAGGGAACACGTACGGCAGCCGAAACCTCCACGGCACTGCCAGCGCATCCACGAACGCTGCTCGAGGATCCCTTGTCCTTGCGCCGAAGACCGGAACCTTGTGATTGTGTCGAGACGCCATCAGATCCACATCTGGAAGACCCCACCTTTCCACGAGGAGTTGAAACACTTCTGGGTGGAGGCCCCACTTGCCGGCATGCACGTCCTGATGACTGAGAAAGTCTGCTTCCCAATTCAAGACTAACGGAATGAATATTGCCGATACTGCCGGTAGATGGCGTTCTGCCCAACGTAGAACCCGTGAGGCTTCCTTAATTGCCAAACGGCTTCGAGTGCCGTCTTGATGATTTATGTAAGCCACTGTGGTGGCGTTGTCAGACTGTACTTGAACAGGACGGTTCTGAATCAAATGCTGGGCTAGGTTCAACGAATTGAAGACCGCCCGCAATTCCAGAATGTTGATCGAGAGGAGAGATTCCTCCTTGGTCCACCGACCCTGCAAGGAGTGCTGCTCCAGCACCGCGCCCCAACCTCTTAGACTGGCATCTGTCGTCAACAGGACCCAGTTGGATATCCAGAAGGGACGGCCTCTGCAAAAATTGTCGGTCCTGGAGCCACCAGAGCAGCGACAGGCGGACCTCCGGAGTCAAAGAGATCATTTGAGACCTGATCCGGTGAGGCAGGCCATCTCACTTGGCTAGAATCAGCTTCTGGAGGGGGCGACAATGGAACTGGGCATACTCCACCATGTCGAATGCTGATACCATGAGGCCCAGCACCTGCATTGCCGAATGTATCGACACTTGCGGACGAGAAAGGAAGCAACGAATCCTGTCCTGAAGTTTCAGGACTTTCTCCTGAGACAAGAACAACCTCTGGTTGCGAGAGTCCAACAGCGCTCCCAGATGCACCATGCTCTGAGCAGGGACCAGGGAGGATTTCTTCCAGTTGATGAGCCACCCGTGGGCTTGTAGAAACCGGACCGTCATATACAGATGACGCAGGAGAAAATCTGGGGAATTTTCCAGGATTAACAAGTCGTCCAGATACGGCAGTATCCTGACCCCTTGACGGCGGAGTACCACCGTCATAACTTTGGTGAAGACTCGCGGAGCCGTTGTTAAACCAAAAGGTAATGCCCGAAACTGGTAATGGAGGTTGCCAATAGCGAACCTCAGGTATTGTTGATGTGACACTGCTATAGGAATATGCAGGTAAGCATCCTGTATGTCCAGGGAGACCATGTAGTCCCCAGGTACCAAGGCCAGAACTATAGAGCGAAGGGATTCCATACAGAACTTGGAAACCTTCACAAACTTGTTCAGTGCCTTGAGGTTGAGAATGGGCCGGGAGGACCCATTTGGTTTCGGGACTAGAAACAGCGGAGAATAGTACCCCCGGCCCCTCTGAGCAAGAGGCACCTGTACTACGACTCCTGTATCCAGGAGGGTCTGTACCACCGAATGTAGAGTGTTTGCCTTTGTCTGGTCCAACGGGACATCTGTCTGGCAAAATCGATGAGGGGGTCGGTTTTTGAAGGCTATGGCGTAACCTCGAGTGACGACTTCCCGTACCCAGGCATCTGAAGTGGTCTTCAACCATTCCTGGGTATACCCTAGAAGCCGGCCCACCACCCTGGGATCCCCCAGGGGGAGGCCCGCCCCGTCATGCGGCAGGCTTATCGGTCTTGGCTGCTGGCTGACTGGCAGCCCAGGCTCTTTTGGGCTTCGGCTTACCAGTTTTGGAAGTGCGGGCCTGCTTATGGTACGCCTGGATGAAAGGGGCGAAAGGACGTGCCTTTGGCCTTCGACACAGAAGGAGCTGTATTAGGCAGACAGGCAGTTTTGGCAGTAGCCAAGTCAGCCACTATCTTATTTAAGTCCTCCCCAAACAGCATATCCCCCTTGAAAGGGAGTACCTCCAGGGTTTTTCTAGAGTCCAGATCCACAGACCAGGATCTCAGCCACAATATCCTGCGAGCCAGGACTGACGTAGTAGAGGCCTTGCCTGCTAGGATACCGGCATTAGAAGCCGCCTCTTTAATATAGCGAGAAGCTGTGACAATATATGACAAGCATTGTCTAGCATGGTCAGAGGAGATTTCAGCTTCTAACTCCAAGGCCCATGCTTCAATAGCCTCTGCCACCCATGTAGCTGCAATAGTGGGCCTTTGTGCAGCACCCGTGAGGGTGTAAATCGCTTTTAGACAACCCTCGACACGTTTATCCGTATGCTGTTTTAGAGGCGCGACGGTAGTGACAGGTAGAGCTGAGGAAACCACTATCCTAGCCACATGTGAGTCTACTGGAGGAGGCGTTTCCCAATTCTTAGACAGCTCTGGTGCGAGGGGATAGCGAGCCAGCATCTTCTTTTGAGGCACAAACTTCCTACCCGGGCTTTGCCAGGGTTCATGACGTATATCCACTAGGTGGTCAGAGTGAGGTAAAATTTGTTTAATCACCTTCTGACGCTTGAACCTATCTGGTTTCTTAGGAGGAACGGATGGCTCGGGATCATCCGTAATCTGCAGAATTAACTTAATAGCCTCCAAAAGATCAGGAACATCCACATGTGAACTGCTCTCCCCATCAGCCGTATCTGAGTCAGAACCTGTGGGGTCAGTGTATGTGCTGTCTTCATCAGACGAGACAGCAGTGGATTGTGAGGAGACGAGCGCTCGCTTAGAGTACCTCTTGGACTTAGGCGAGCATTGGTCAGACTTTTTAGTAGTCAGGGACTGGTTAAACTTCTTTAATTGAGCAGATAAATCGTCCGCCCACGGCGGGTTAGCTGCAGGGACCACATACGGTTGTACCGGCATTAGGGGTCCCATAGGGGGTGTTAGTTTATGAACTAGCGTGTGCAGAAGCGTGGAAAAAGCGGCCCACGGAGGGTCAAGTATGTGCCTCCGTTGCCACAGTCCCACTGGGGGGGCAAGGAGCCCCCAGAACCAGAGCCCACAGCTGCTATATTCTCCCCATATGTGCCTGTGGCTTCAGCAACACCAGCAGTGTGTTCCGCCCCAGAACCGTTACCCTCAGAAGCAGACATAATATAACTTGCAGTATCAGGTAACACAGTACAATTATTAGCAGCACTATATCCCTAAACCCAAACCCCTGCGCAGTGTAGTCAGCACCAGCAGAGATAAAGGAGAGATATGGTGACTAAATCACAGAGAAAAATATGTAATACAGTATATCTTTGTGAAAATCCTATATTAGATAACACCTGATGCACCAAGCCCCCTCAGGTTATAGAATATAGGGATAGCAAGTTGAGTGAAAGACGCGAGATGGACACCACTCAGCTATCAATGCACACACAAATAGTCACAGTCTGTACAATGCAGAGGTTATTACAGACAATAATACTGCACTGGACTAGCTTACACAGCTATATAGTCAATAGATATAACACTACACAGTAAGAAACTGGATGTATATCACAGGGTAATTGTACTAGGAAACCCTGACTAAATGCACTCTTTCTTACTAACACTGACTAAAAAAGGCAGGTAGAATACTTATGTGTCTTGTAAAGTCACAGCACTGACAACCAGGCGGCTTTACATAGGAGGATTTGCCCAAGCATTCCCAGGAACAGTGAGCCGAGGGATAATGGCGCCGCAGACACTGCCAGAGAGTGAGGAAAAGACACAGATCCAGCTCCAGGGCGGTAACACTTGCTGGAAATGGCGCCCTGGGGCTTGCAAAACCACCGGGTACTGTGGGCGACATTAAAATCGGTTTTAAGAGAAAACCTGACCTGCGCCCATGCCCTGGTGATCTAGTGGGATCGCCTGTATCCACAGCCAGCACGCGCGGCCCGCCTCCCACTGACCGCGCCGGATCGCAATAAAGACCGGGTCCCGTGAGCGGGACCCACTTACCACCTCCCGAAGCGCGGCCACGCGATCCTGGAGAGCCCCAGCCGTGTGTGTCTAACATGAAGAAAACCAGAGCCTCCGCTGTAGGTACCCGGCAACCAGGGCTCGAGAGTGTACACCGCAGCTGGGGAGAGCTGGAGCTGCAGCAGTGAATGTCACAAGACATTTACCACCGCTGCTGCCCTTGAAGTCTTCAATTTTTACCTCATAAAAAGCTTTTCTCAGGGCTGCTTGGAGCAGCCCCTCTGTTAAGTGCCTGCTTACTGCAGCACCAACTGACAAACTGAGCTCCTGTGCTGGGAGGCGGGGTGATATAGGAGGCGGCGCTATGCATCTTGGAAAGAAGGTCAAAGCTTTGAGCCTGTTGGTGCCTCGGATCAAGATCCTACTCTACACCCCATTGTCCAGACTTGTGGAGCCCAGTGTACCCCGCAGCAGAAAATAAGATTTTACTTACCGATAAATCTATTTCTCGTAGTCCGTAGTGGATGCTGGGGACTCCGTCAGGACCATGGGGAATAGCGGCTCCGCAGGAGACAGGGCACAAAAGTAAAAGCTTTAGGATCAGGTGGTGTGCACTGGCTCCTCCCCCTATGACCCTCCTCCAAGCCTCAGTTAGGATACTGTGCCCGGACGAGCGTACACAATAAGGAAGGATCTTGAATCCCGGGTAAGACTCATACCAGCCACACCAATCACACTGTACAACCTGTGATCTGAACCCAGTTAACAGCATGATAACAGCGGAGCCTCTGAAAAGATGGCTCACAACAATAATAACCCGATTTTTGTACCAATAACTATGTACAAGTATTGCAGACAATCCGCACTTGGGATGGGCGCCCAGCATCCACTACGGACTACGAGAAATAGATTTATCGGTAAGTAAAATCTTATTTTCTCTAACGTCCTAGTGGATGCTGGGGACTCCGTCAGGACCATGGGGATTATACCAAAGCTCCCAAACGGGCGGGAGAGTGCGGATGACTCTGCAGCACCGAATGAGAGAACTCCAGGTCCTCTTTAGCCAGGGTATCAAATTTGTAGAATTTTACAAACGTGTTCTCCCCCGACCACGTAGCTGCTCGGCAGAGTTGTAATGCCGAGACCCCTCGGGCAGCCGCCCAGGATGAGCCCACCTTCCTTGTGGAATGGGCATTTACATATTTTGGCTGTGGCAGGCCTGCCACAGAATGTGCAAGCTGAATTGTACTACACATCCAACTAGCAATCGTCTGCTTAGAAGCAAGAACACCCAGTTTGTTGGGTGCATACAGGATAACAGCAAGTCAGTTTTCCTGACTCCAGCCGTCCTGGAAACCGATATTTTCAGGGCCCTGACAACATCTAGCAACTTGGAGTCCTCCAAGTCCCTAGTAGCCGCAGGTACCACAATAAGCTGGTTCAGGTGAAACACTGACACCACCTTAGGGAGAAACTGGGGACGAGTCCGCAGCTCTGCCCTGTCCGAATGGACAATCAGATATGGGCTTTTGTGAGACAAAGCCGCCAATTCTGACACTCGCCTGGCCGAGGCCAGGGCCAACATCATGGTCACTTTCCATGTGAGATATTTCAAATCCACAGATTTGAGCGGTTTAAACCAATGTGATTTGAGGAATCCCAGCACTACGATGAGATCCCACAGTGCCACTGGAGGCACAAAAGGGGGTTGTATATGCAGTACTCCCTTGACAAACTTCTGGACTTCAGGAACTGAAGCCAATTCTTTCTGGAAGAAAATCGACAGGGCCGAAATTTGAACCTTAATGGACCCCAATCTGAGGCCCATAGACACTCCCGTTTGCAGGAAATGCAGGAATCGACCGAGTTGAAATTTCTTCGTGGAGCCTTCCTGGCCTCACACCACGCAACATATTTTCGCCACATGTGGTGATAATGTTGTGCGGTCACGTCCTTCCTGGCTTTGACCAGGGTAGGAATGACCTCTTCCGGAATGCCTTTTTCCCTTAGGATCCGGCGTTCAACCGCCATGCCGTCAAACGCAGCCGCGGTAAGTCTTGGAACAGACATGGTACGTGCTGAAGCAAGTCCCTTCTTAGCGGCAGAGGTCATGAGTCCTCTGTGAGTATCTCTTGAAGTTCCGGGTACCAAGTCCTTCTTGGCCAATCCGGAGCCACGAGTATAGTTCTTACTCCTCTACGTCTTCTAATTCTCAATACCTTGGGTATGAGAAGCAGAGGAGGAAACACATACACCGACTGGTACGCCCACGGTGTTACCAGAACGTCCACAGCTATTGCCTGAAAGTCTCTTGACCTGGCGCAATACCTGTCCAGTTTTTTGTTCAGGCGGGACGCCATCATGTACACCTTTGGTCTTTCCCAACGGTTCACAATCATGTGGAAAACTTCCCGATGAAGTCCCCACTCTCCCGGGTGGAGGTCGTGCCTGCTGAGGAAGTCTGCTTCCCAGTTGTCCACTCCCGGAATGAACACTGCTGACAGTGCTATCACATGATTTTCCGCCCAGCGAAAAATCCTTGCAGTTTTTGCCATTGCCCTCCTGCTTCTTGTGCCGCCCTGTCTGTTTACGTGGGCGACTGCCGTGATGTTGTCCCACTGGATCAATACCGGCTGACCTTGAAGCAGAGGTCTTGCTAAGCTTAGAGCATTATAAATTGCCCTTAGCTCCAGTATATTTATGTGGAGAAAAGTCTCCAGACTTGATCACACTCCCTGGAAATTTTTTTTTTTTCCCTGTGTGACTGCTCCCCAGCCTCTCAGGCTGGCCTCCGTGGTCACCAGCATCCAATCCTGAATGCCGAATCTGCGGCCCTCTAGAAGATGAGCACTCTGTAACCACCACAGGAGAGACACCCTTGTCCTTGGAGATAGGGTTATCCGCTGATGCATCTGAAGATGCGATCCGGACCATTTGTCCAGCAGATCCCACTGAAAAGTTCTTGCGTGGAATCTGCCGAATGGAATCGCTTCGTAATAAGCCACCATTTTTCCCAGGACTCTTGTGCAATGATGCACTGACTCTTTTCCTGGTTTTAGGAGGTTCCTGACTAGCTCGGATAACTCCCTGGCTTTCTCCTCCGGGAGAAACACCTTTTTCTGGACTGTGTCCAGAATCATCCCTAGGAACAGCAGACGTGTCGTCGGAAACAACTGCGGTTTTGGAATATTTAGAATCCACCCGTGCTGTCGTAGAACTACTTGAGATAGTGCTACTCCGACCTCCAACTGTTCTCTGGACCTTGCTCTTATCATGAGGTCGTCCATTTTCTTCGAAGAAGAATCATCATTTCGGGCATTACCTTGGTAAAGACCCGGAGTGCCGTGGACAATCCAAACGGCAGCGTCTGAAACTGATAGTGACAGTTCTGTACCACGAACCTGAGATACCCTTGGTGAGAAGGGCAAATTGGGACATGGAGGTAAGCATCCCTGATGTCCCGGGACACCATATAGTCCCCTTCTTCCTGGTTCGCTATCACTGCTCTGAGTGACTCCATCTTGATTTGAACCTTTGTAAGTGTTCAAATATTTCAGATTTAGAATAGGTCTCACCGAGCCTTCTTGTTTCAGTACCACAATATAGTGTGGAATAATACCCCTTTCCTTGTTGTAGGAGGGGTACTTTGATTATCACCTGCTGGGAATACAGCTTGTGAATTGTTTCCAATACTGCCTCCCTGTCGGAGGGAGACGTTGGTAAAGCAGACTTCAGGAACCTGCGAGGGGAAACGTCTCGACTTTCCAATCTGTACCCCTGGGATACTACTTGTAGGATCCAGGGGTCCTGTACGGCTCCAGCGTCATGCTGAGAACTTGGCAGAAGCGGTGGAAGGCTTCTGTTCCTGGGAATGGGCTGCCTGCTGCAGTCTTCTTCCCTTTCCTCTATCCCTGGGCAGATATGCTTATGGGGACGAAAGGACTGAGGCTGAAAAGACGGTGTCTTTTTCTGCATAGATGTGACTTAGGGTAAAAACGGTGGATTTCCCAGCAGTTGCCGTGGCCACCAGGTCCGATGGACCGACCCCAAATAACTCCTCCCCTTTATACGGCAATACATCTTTGTGCCGTTTGGAATCTGCATCACCTGACCACTGTCGTGTCCATAAACATCTTTTGGCAGATATGGACATCGCACTTACTCTTGATGCCAGAGTGCAAATATCCCTCTGTGCATCTCGCATATATAGAAATGCATCCTTTAAATGCTCTATAGTCAATAAAATACTGTCCCTGTCAAGGGTATCAATATTTTCAGTCAGGGAATCCGACCAAGCCACCCCAGCGCTGCACATCCAGGCTGAGGCGATCGCTGGTCGCAGTATAACACCAGTATGTGTGTATATACCTTTTTAGGATATTTTCCAGCCTCTCAGCTGGCTCCTTGAGGGCGGCCCTATCTGGAGATGGTACCGCCACTTGTTTTGATAAGCGTGTGAGCGCCTTATCCACCCTAAAGGGTGTTTCCCAACGCGCCCTAACTTCTGGCGGGAAAGGGTATACCGCCAATAATTTTCTATCGGGGGAAACCCACGCATCATCACACACTTCATTTAATTTATCTGATTCAGGAAAAACTACAGGTAGTTTTTTCACACCCCACATAATACCCTTCTTGTGGTACTTGTAGTATCAGAAATATGTAACACCTCCTTCATTGTCCTTAACATGTAACGTGTGGCCCTAAAGGAAAATACGTTTGTTTCTTCACCGTCGACACTGGAGTCAGTGTCCGTGTCTGTGTCGACCAACTGAGGTAAATGAGCGTTTTACAGCCCCTGACGGTGTTTGAGACGCCTGGACAGGTACTAATTTGTTTGCCGGCCGTCTCATGTCGTCAACCGACCTTGCAGCGTGTTGACATTATCACGTAATTCCTTAAATAAGCCATCCATTCCGGTGTCGACTCCCTAGAGAGTGACATCACCATTTCAGGCAATTGCTCCGCCTCCTCACCAACATCATCCTCATACATGTCGACACACACGTACCGACACACAGCACACACACAGGGAATGCTCTGATAGAGGACAGGACCCCACTAGCCCTTTGGGGAGATAGAGGGAGAGTTTGCCAGCACACACCAAAAACGCTATAATTATACAGGGACAACCTTTATATAAGTGTTTTTCCCTTATAGCATTTTAATATATATATATATATATATATATATATATATATATATATATATATATATATATATATATATATATATATATATATATATATATATATATATATATACACACACATATCGCCAAATAAGTGCCCCCCCTCTCTGTTTTAACCCTGTTTCTGTAATGCAGTGCAGGGGAGAGCCTGGGAGCCTTCCCACCAGCATTTCTGTGAGGGAAAATGGCGCTGTGTGCTGAGGAGAATAGGCCCCGCCCCCTTTTCGGCGGGCTTCTTCTCCCGTTTTTCTGAGACCTGGCAGGGGTTAAATACATCCATATAGCCCCCAGGGGCTATATGTGATGTATTTTTAGCCAGAATAAGGTACTATCATTGCTGCCCAGGGCACCCCCCCCCCCCAGCGCCCTGCACCCTCAGTGACCGCTGCTATGAAGTGTGCTGACAACAATGGCGCACAGCTGCAGTGCTGTGCGCTACCTTATGAAGACTGAAGAGTCTTCTGCCGCCGTTTCTGGACCTTCATTTTTCGGCATCTGCAAGGGGGGTCGGCGGCGCGGCTCCGGGACGAACCCCAGGGTGAGACCTGTGTTCCGACTCCCTCTGGAGCTAATGGTGTCCAGTAGCCTAAGAAGCCAATCCATCCTGCACGCAGGTGAGTTCACTTCTCTCCCCTAAGTCCCTCGTAGCAGTGAGCCTGTTGCCAGCAGGACTCACTGAAAATAAAAAACCTAACAAACTTTTACTCTAAGCAGCTCTTTAGGAGAGCCACCTAGATTGCAACCTTCTCGGCCGGGCACAAAAATCTAACTGAGGCTTGGAGGAGGGTCATAGGGGGAGGAGCCAGTGCACACCACCTGATCCTAAAGCTTTTACTTTTGTGCCCTGTCTCCTGCGGAGCCGCTATTCCCCATGGTCCTGACGGAGTCCCCAGCATCCACTAGGACGTTAGAGAAATGAGGTTTATATTGCTGCCCAGGGCGCCCCCCCTGCGCCCATGTAGTGCCTGCGTGTGCGGGAGCAATGGCGCGCAGCGCGACCGCTGCGCGGTACCTCAGGAAGACTGAAGTCTTCTGCCGCCTTCAGACGTCATCTTTGTTTCGGTTACTCACCTGTCTTCAATCTTCTGGCTCAGAGGGGGACGGCGGCGCGGCTCCGGGAACGAGCAGCTAGGCGACCCAAGTGATCAGACCCTCTGGAGCTAATGGTGTCCAGTAGCCTAAGAAGCAGAGCCTATCAACTCACAGAAGTAGGTCTGCTTCTCTCCTCGCAGTCCCACGAAGCAGGGAGCCTGTTGCCAGCAGTGCTCCCTGAAAATAATAAACCTAACAAAAGTCTTTTTAGAGAAACTCAGTAGAGCTCCCCTAGAGTGTGACCAGTCTCCTCTGGGCACAGAATCTAACTGAGGTCTGGAGGAGGGGCATAGAGGGAGGAGCCAGTTCACACCCATTTACAGTCTTAAAGTGCCCATGTCTCCTGCAGATCCCGTCTATACCCCATGGTCCTTTTGGAGTCCCCAGCATCCTCTAGGACGAAGGAGAAATAAAAATTAGATTTAACTTTTTCATACTTTATCACCCACGACTGTGAACAGTAACCTGCGTCGAGCTCAGCAGAACGAGGCACCTTCGCTCGGACGCGGTATACTAATTGGGGTTACTGGTCATGTTAAGGGGAAAAAAATTACCCTGGTATCCCCTTTTGTGGACGTCCCTCACACAGCCACTTCCAGCAGCTGCACCGCTGGTAGGATCTCGCTAGATATCATCATCCCGCGAGTCAATCTGCAGCTGGCTGTGGATGGCCACTTCATAATCGGCAAGCTCTGGGAAGAGAGATAGAGACACACAGCATTTATCTATATATACAAATATGCATACTGTGGCCACACCCACTCCGGGGGATCCCAGGAAGTTGTTGTAATGGGGCCTAGGATTTCACTTGGCAGCCCTGAGTATGTATGCACAATGGCCCTCATTCCGAGTTGTTCGCTCGCAAGCTGCTTTTAGCAGCTTTGCACACGCTAAGCCGCCGCCTACTGGGAGTGAATCTTAGCTTATCAAAATTGCGAACGAAAGATTCGCAATATTGCGAAAAGACTTCTGCAGTTTCTGAGTAGCTCGAGACTTACTCTGCCAGTGCGATCAGTTCAGTGCTTGTCGTTCCTGGTTTGACGTCACAAACACACCCAGCGTTCGCCCAGACACTCCTCCGTTTCTCCAGCCACTCCCGCGTTTTTCCCAGAAACGGTAGCGTTTTTTCAAACACTCCCATAAAACGGCCAGTTTCCGCCCAGAAACACCCACTTCCTGTCAATCACATTACGATCACCAGAACGAAGAAAAAACCTTGTAATGCCGTGAGTAAAATACCTAACTGCATAGCAAATTTACTTGGCGCAGTCGCAGTGCGAACATTGTGCATGCGCAGTTAGCGGAAAATCGCTGCGATGCGAAGAAAATTACCGAGCGAACAACTCGGAATGACCACCAATGACAAATGTTTATTATTAAGCGGAATAAATGCAGATTTTATGGGTGCAGAAATGAATATTAGTAGACTGTTTTAGAAGTTTGACGATGTGAAGGTTGCCAAAAAAGCAATGGTAATTCTGACAAGAGACTTTCAGGGGTAAAAGGGCTAATTGAAATTGCTACAGGGGTGAAAGGGCTAATTGAAATTGCCCAGGATGTTTGTGAAAAACAGAAATCGAGCACAAATTGTTGCAAGTGACTTGGTAAGTTTTGCAGCGTCTAAACAGGGAGTTGTCCAGGTCATATTAATCTTCAAATCAGTTCTTTAGTAGTAGTGAATGCAGAGACATGAAGTTGCATGAATATTAAGCAATGGCTCTGAGAAGAGATTGTGTCCTGTCAACCATGACATTCTAATGTACAGTAGGGTCACATCGCTTACCTCCTGTGTGCCTGTTGCTGTACAGTAACCATACCAAATTTTAAGGGCCCCATACACTAGAACGATTATGCCTGATTTCAGCCAAAATCTGGCATTCGGACAGATATATTGGGTGAAATCGGGCATTTTGGTTGTGTATTCGATCCGATGCGCGGCCCCGTGAGCATCGGATCGGATCCTCCAGATTGAATGTGCTGCACATTCAATCTAGTCTGACCCCGCAGGCGTGGCTGGGATCGGCCAGGATCGCCCAAGATACATCGTATGGAAAAGGACAGCATACGATATATCTTGGGCGATCCTGCCGCCCGGGAGGCTGCCGGGGTGATCGCCTGTGACATGTCGCAGTAGTGTATGTGGCCCTTTACTCCAATGCAATACTTTTCCATAGGGAAGACTCTATAAAAGTGTTTCATCAGTGAATCATATAGTCATTGATAAAAACTTCAAATAGCCACATCACATGGCTGCCTAACCAAATACAGTATCTTTGTTTAGATATGATGTAGGACTTGGATAAAATAGGATTTTGGTTACCTACCGGGAAATCCTTTACTCGTAGTCCGTAGAGGATGCTGGGGTCCATATTAGTACCATGGGGTATAGACGGGTCCACCAGGAGCCATTGGCACTTTAAGAGTTTAAGTAGTGTGGGCTGGCTCCTCCCTCTATGCCCCTCCTACCAGACTCAGTTTAGAAACTGTGTCCGAGGAGACAACATACTTCGAGAGAAGGAAATACACAGATAGTGGCGAGATTCATACCAGCTCACACAACAAGCAAATCCGGCTAACATGCCGGAACAACTCAGCAACAGCTCAAACAGCAAATAAACACAGAACTTACCTAGGAACCAGGTAACACTGAACTATAACCAATGCAGGAAAACGAAGAGCTGGGCGGGCACCCAGCATCCTCTACGGACTACGAGAAAAGGATTTACCGGTAGGTAACCAAAATCCTATTTTCTCTTACGTCCTAGAGGATGCTGGGGTCCATATTAGTACCATGGGGATGTACCAAAGCTCCTAGTACGGGAGGGAGAGCGCGGAGGCTCCTGCAACACTGCTTGACAAAACTGGAGGTCATCAGAGGCCAAAGTATCGAACTTGGCAAACGTGTTCGACCCAGACCAAGTAGCTGCTCGGCAGAGCTGTACCGCCGAGACACCCCGGGCAGCCGCCCAAGAAAGCGCCCACTTTACGGATTTCGGACACGGCCATCCTGCTGTGGAATAAGCAAGCTGGATGGTGAACCTGATCCAGCATGTAATAGACTGCTTAGAAGCAGGACATCCAATTTTCTTTGGATCATGGAGGACAAACAGGGAGTCACTTTTCCTGTGATGAGCCGTCCTCTTAACGTAAATCTTCAAAGTCCTCACTACATCCAAGGCCATTGAAGTAATTGAGGAGTCAGTAGCCACTGGCACCACAATAGGTTGGTTGATGTGGAAAGCAGACACAACCTTAGGTAGGAACTGTGAACGAGTCCTAAGTTCCGCCTTGTCTCATGGAAGATCAGATGGGGGCTTTTACAAGATAAAGCCCCCAATTCCGACACGCGTCGCGCAGAAGCCAAGGCCAACAAGGTGACCGTCTTCCACGTGAGAAACTTGAGATCGGCCTCCTGTAAAGGCTCAAACCAATCAGATTGTAGGAACTGCAACACCACATCAAGATCCCAAGGAGCAGTAGGCACCACAAAGGGAGGCTGGATGTGCAGAACCCCTTTCAAAAAGGTCTGAACCTCAGGAAGAACAGCCAATTGTTTTTGGAAGAAGATGGACAAAGCAGAGATCTGGACCTTGATGGAGCCCAGTCTCAGTCCTATATCCACCCCTGCTTGCAGGAAAAGGAGAAAATGTCCAAGTTGAAACTCCACCGGTGGAAACTTCTTGGCCTCACACCAAGAAACATAATTCTTCCAAACGCGATGATAATGTTTAGACGTTACCCCCCTTCCTGGCCTGTATCAGGGTAGGAATGACCTCACTCGGGATACCCTTCCGAGCCAAGATCTGGCGCTCAACCGCCATGCCGTCAAACGTAGCCGCGGTAAGTCTTGATAAGCGAACGGCCCCTGCAGAAGCAGTTCCTCCCGAAGAGGTAAAGGCCGTGGATCTTCCAGCAGAAGATCCAGCAGATCCGCGTACCAAGCCCTCCTTGGCCAGTCCGGAGCAATGAGGATTGCCAGAACCTTTGTTCTTCTCACGAGTTGAAGAACCATTGGTATCAGAGGAAGTGGAGGGAACATATACACTGACTTGAACACCCAAGGTGTTACCAGTGCATCAACCGCCACTGCCTGTGGGTATCTTGACCTGGAACAGTACCTCCGTAGCTTCTTGTTGAGGCTGGAGGCCATCATGTCTATGTGAGGTACCCCCCACAAACCGGTTACCTCCTCGAACACATCCGGATGGAGGCCCCACTCCCCTGGATGGAGATAGTATCTGCTGAGGAAGTCTGCTTCCCAGTTGTCTACGCCCAGAATGAAGATTGCAGACATCGCCACCGCGTGCCTTTCTACCCAGACGAGGATCTTTGACACCTCTGCTCTTCGTTCCGCCTTGTCGGTTTATGTAGGCCACTGTGGTCATGTTGTCCGACTGCACCTGAACAGCCCGATCCTGTAGAAGATGTGCTGCTTGTAGAAGGGCGTTGTAAACGGCCCTGAGTTCTAGGATGTTTATTGGGAGAAGTGACTCTTGAGCCGACCATCGTCCTTGAAAGGTTTCCCCCAGAGCGACCGCTTCCCAACCTCTTAGACTTGCATCTGTGGTCAACAGGATCCAGTCTTGAATTTCGAACCTTCTCCTTTCCAGAAGGTGTGGAAGTTGCAGCCACCAGAGGAGTGAAATCCTGGCTTTCGGAGACAGGCGTATCCTCTTCTGCATGTGTAGGCGAGTGCCCGACCACTGGTCCAAGAGGTCCAGTTGAAAAGGTTGAGCATGAAACCTGCCGTACTGCAGAGCCTCGTAGGCGGCAACCATCTTTCCCAGAAGGTGTATGCATTGATGAACCGATACCCGGGTAGGCCGTAGGACATCCCGGACCATTGTTTGAATCATCAATGCTTTCTCCACCGGGAGAAAAACCTTCTGCACTTCCGTGTCGAGGATCATTCGCAGGAAAGACAGCCGCCTTGTCGGCTCCAGATGAGACTGTGGAAGATTCAGGATCCAACCGTGCTCCCTTAGCAGCTGCGTCGTCAGTGCGATGGACTGCAACAACCTCTCCCTGGATGACGCCTTGATCAGGAGATCGTACAGATATGGAATTATGCTCACCCCGTTTGCAGAGGAGAACCATCATCTCCACCATCACCTTGGTGAAGATCCTTGGTGCTGTTGAGAGGCCAAACGGTAGCGCCTGAAACGGATAGTGATCGTCCATCAGCACAAACCTGAGATAAGCTTGATGCGGCGCCCAAATTGGAATGTGGAGCTAAGCATCCTTGATGTCCAGGGACACCAGGAACTCCCCCTCCGACAGCCCTGAAATGACAGCTCTCAGAGATTCCATCTTGAATTTGAACTCCTTAAGATAAGGGTTCAAAGATTTTAAATTTAGAATATGGCCGTACCGAACCATCCGATTTCGGTACCACAAAAAGGTTCAAATAATAACCCTTGTTCCGTTGTGGAAGAGGGACCTGAACAAGGACCTCTGACACCAAATTTCCTGATGGCGTCCAGAAGAATTGTCCTGTCCACCAGCAGAGCTGGTAAGCCTGACTTGAAGAAACGGTGAGGCGGGGGCTCTTGAAACTCCAGTCTGTACCCCCTGGACACTATATCCAGAACCCAGGGGTCCACACCCGACGACACCCAGACGTGGCTGAACTGCCCGAGTCTCGCCCTCACCTGACCTTCCTCCAGGCCTAGCTGTCCACAGTCATGCGGAGGACTTAGGGGTATCAGAAGCGGGCTTCTGGGTTTGGGAACCTGCGGGAGCGTGTTTCTTTCCTTTGGCATGACCACCTCTGAAGGTGGTGTTCGAAGGTTTATTCTTTCTAGGTCTCGCGGGCCGAAAGGACTATTGCTATGTAACACCAAGATGGCTGCATCACCTTTTGCATGCTCCTGATCATCTCCATAAAACAGCTGAAATTCACCACAACTGACCCATAAATCATCGTAAATATCCAAGGACTTACCTTTAACTTGTTCTACTCTACGCGGACATCTGATCAAAACCAACGGATTGCATTCCTGCGCTGAGATACACACTAGATTGAAACCTCTGCAACTCTCCACTTAGAAGTCCTTCAGTTTGGAATCTACTGTGCTCTGCATTGGACATCCCAGACAAGGTACTGTGAACTACAACCTATATTTGGCTCCATCCAGCCCCTCACTTAGACATCATTCACCTCTGTTCTCTAAGCAAAAAATAACTGACTTCTTGCATTAATCAACTAATATACAGCATATTCAGGCTCTGAATCACTGAAGGGTCACTGCTCACTTCAATTTGCAAGAGCCATTCCAAAGGACACATGTTATCACTACCCCCACAAGAAATTTACTTCAAAGGCCTCTCACAGAGATCTTTCACACCTACACAACATGAATTGGATTCTAACACCTCTCCACAAGCCTGCTTTTGACTAAATCAGCAACAGAAAAAGCAGTTATTTTATTTACAGTATCACTTGTTTCAGATATACCCATTGTATTAAGGAGCAGCAATAGGTTACAGCAACAACGATCATAGCGATTACAATCTAAGATGGCGCCTCAGATGGCTGCCTCGGAGCTACGCAGCTCAGCCAAAATACCCGTTTCCCCTTGTTTTCCCTTGCCCTTGTCTACCCCACCGGTGACCAAATACAGCAGGGAAGCCCTCCTTAGTTGGAGCGCTCCCGAGGTGCTTACCACACGTTCAGGCCCGTCGGCGGGCAGATCAGCGGCCCTTGCAGCCCTCGCTGCCCTGTGTGGCAAGGATGCAGACGTTGTGGACACCGAAGTGAATGACCGAGCGGCCGCGCCCCCCCGCAGCCCAGGTGGCGACTGGATCACCGGCCCCGGAAAGAGAATGTCACAACTGAGGGCCTGAGCTGACGGAAGGCAGCCTCAGTTGTAGGGGCTGAGATGTACCAGAACCTGGGAGGTTGTATCAGACCCCTGGACATGTAAGTAACATGAAGAGAAACCGCCCGAAGGCGTGACCACGACAACTTGAGTAAAAGTCAATGATATTTATTTATGACAAACTCCATGCATCACAGTAGCAGTAAAAAGTAACATAAAAATCAGCAGAGAAATAATAATACAGTTCCTGGGTACTACAGGGTGGCAGGGGCCACAGAGCTCTGGTGGTATGAGACAGTTCTTATTATCTGCAAGTTGGAAAGTCCTTACCAGGCTCAACTGTAGCAATGAGGAAAGCCCAGGGTCGTACCAGCTGGTGTTCCAGGGAAAGCTGTACTGCTGTAGATAAAATGCTGCTGTGGGTACTGGTTAGAACCAGACAGGTGTCGGCACGGAGTGGATACTGGCTGGAACCAGTTAAATAATAAATAAAGCTTGAGAGCGATGCAATGTAGATGAAATGTAGAATTTGAGAGCGGAGAAATAATAATACCGGTGGAGAGTGGTAAACTGCAGAAAGGACACCGGCCCTTTAAGAGAAGCTGTACACTGCTGGAAGCTGAGCTGGAAGCAGGTGATGTTGTAGCTGGAAACAGGTGAGTCCAGAATGGATCGGAGAGTCAGGCTACACCGCAGATGGAATGCTGGTGCGGGTCTCTATAGCAGAAGTCTGGAGACAGGAGCTGGAACCTGGAAGACATTCACAGAAGAGAGACAAACTGGAACTAGGTTTGACAACCAAAGCACTGACGCCTTCCTTGCTCAGGCACAACCTATTTATACCTGCAGCAAGGAAGGCATTGGCTAGGCAATTATGCAAATTAATAATACTGACAACGGATTGGTAGGAATGATCAGCTGACAGAATCCAAGATGGCTGCGCCCATGCAGACACTTGGAGGGAAGTTTGGATTGTAATCCATGTGGTCTGGAAAACAGTAATGGCGGCGCCGGCCACCGGAGACAGGAGACGCCAGGCTGACAGATGCACATCCGACCACGCGGACACAGCGGAGGCCGCGGCTGACGTAATCGCCACTCTGAATGCAGAAGCTCAGGGACGGCGGCGGAGGCCGCGGGAGACGCCATGCCAGATGTATAAGGCGTTACGGTGACTGCGTCCAGAGAGACAGGAGAGGATGCGGGAATGTGCACATCAGGATAACAGATGGGATCCGGTCCTGGAGCGCTGAGCCAGCCTTAGGAGGCATCTGATAGGTAAGAAATGGCGTCCAGATACCCGGATTGTGACAGCGAATGACGGAGGCCCTCATGTCGGCCCTAGTAGAAGGACCTGGACTCAGAGGAGAGGCTGTCGCGCAGGCGCCCTAGTGAGGTGGCGGCGGCGAGGGCACCGGTCTGCACTACCCGCAATCCTGCTTTCGAATGTGCGCTCACTGGCAAACAAGTTTGACGAATTGTCCCTCCTTCTGGGCAGCGCAGGGTCAGGCATTACAGGGTCATCTATCCTCTGCTTTACGGAGACGTGGCTGGACGACCGTATTGCGGACAACCCGATGTCTCTGCCGGGCTTCAGTCTCTTCAGGGCCGATCGCTCCAAGGTTCTCTCAGGAAAAACGAAGGATGGTGGCATCTGCTTCTACATCAACGACGGATGGTGCACCAATGTCACGATCATAGGCAAATCATGCAGCCCTCACCTGGAGATGCTGAGTATCAACTGCAACCCCTTCTATTCCCCCCGGGAATTTGCCTCAATTGTCCTTGTGGGAGTGTACATCCCCCCCCTCGCCTGCGCGAACGAAGCCCTGCACCACCTGGCCATATGTATATCCGACATAGAACAAAAACACCCAGACTCTCTGCTTATAGTACTGGGTGACTTCAACAGAACTAACCTGAGCAAGGAGCTACCTAAGTACAAACAACAAGTCACGTGTCCCACTAGGGAAGGGCGCACCCTTGATCACTGCTACACTACCCTCAAGTCTGCCTTCCGGTCTATCCCGCGTGCTGCACTCGGCCTATCTGACCACTGCCTCGTCCACCTACTCCCTACCTATACACGGAAGCTGAGAGCAGTTAAGCCTGTCGTTAAGACTGTCAAGAAATGGACCAATGAGGCCAAGATGAAGCTCCAGGCCTGCTTTGACTGCACGGAATGGGGGGTCTTTGAAGCCTCGGCAACCGACCTGAATGACTTGACAGACACTGTCACATCCTACATCAGCTACTGTGAGGACATGTGTGTACCTACCAAGACTTACCGCATTTACAACAACAACAAGCCCTGGTTCAATGCCCAGCTCAGGCAACTTCGTCGAGCCTAAGAGGAGGCCTATAGCAGCGGTGACAGATCACTATACAACCGTACTAGGAACTCTCTGACTAAAGGAATCAGGCTAGCAAAAAAGCGGTTCTCGGACAAGCTGACAAACGATCTCTCCACCAATGACCCCGTATCTGTATGGAAAGGAATGCAATCCATAACCAACTATAGGAAAACATCAAAGTCCACCGCCATGCACCAAGACCTTGCAGATGAACTGAACCACTTTTATTGCAGGTTCGCAAAAGAAGTCCCCTGCAACCCAAACAATCACCTCTACGATGCCCCGAACACCGACAACCAACCCCAGGCACTGCAAGTCACCCAAGAAGAGGTGAAGGCATTGTTCAAAAGGACCAAAACCAGGAAAGCTCCAGTCCTGACGGAGTGTCACCATCTGCCCTAAGAGCATGTGCGGGTCAGCTCGCCCCCATATTCACCAAGATCTTCAATAAATCGCTGGAGCTACAGAAAGTCCCTTCCTGCCTCAAAAGGTCTACTATAGTCCCGGTCCCCAAGAAACCCACTATCATGAACCTGAACGACTACAGGCCGATAGCACTGACGTCTGTGGTCATGAAAACGTTCGAGCGTCTGGTTTTGAATCACCTGAAAACTGACTGGCCCGCAACTGGACCCCCTGCAGTTCGCCTATCGCTCGAATCGGTGTGTCGAGGATGCAGTCAACCTGGGCCTGCACTACATTCTACAGCACCTAGACATTCCCGGTACCTACGCGAGGGTCCTGTTTGTCGATTTCAGCTCGGCATTCAATACAATCGTCCCCAGCATCCTCCACCCCAAATTACTTCGCCTAGGGGTCCCAGAAGCTACCTGTTCCTGGATAATAGACTTCCTGACAGATAGGACACAGGTGGTGAAAGCGGGGGAATTCACCTCTCAAGCGCGGTCCATCAGTACAGGGGCCCCTCAGGGCTGTGTCCTCTCACCCCTGCTCTTCTCCCTGTACACAAATGACTGTACCTCAGAGGCGCAATCAGTAAGGATCATCAAATTCGCCGATGACACCACCGTCATCGGCCTCATCAAGGATGGAGACGAATCGGCCTATAGACGGGAAGTAGACCGGCTGGCCCAGTGGTGCATCCACAACAACCTTGACCTCAACCCCCTCAAAACTGTCGAGATGATAGTGGACTTCAGGAAGAAGTCATCTAGTGCACCTCCGCTAACTATTGCTGACAGTGTGGTATCGCTAGTGGACTCCTTCAAGTTTCTAGGGACCACAATCTCCAGGGACCTTAAATGGGGGTCCAACACTGACGCCACTGTTGGGAAAGCGCAGCAGAGGTTGTTCTTCCTCAGGCAACTAAGGAAGTTCAACATCCCACAGAAGCTCCTGCTCCTCTTCTACTCCGCGATTGTGGAGTCGGTACTGTGCTCATCGATACTCGTATGGTACAGCTCCGCCAGCGCGAGGGACAGATGCAGGCTCCAAAAGGTGGTCAGAACCGCAGAGAAGATCATCGGGGCCGACCTTCCCTCAGTCCAGGACCTGTACTTGTCCAGAGCTAAAAAGCGGGCAATGAAGATGGTAAAAGACCAGCTACACCCCGGCCACAGCATGTTTAACTTGCTTCCTTCAGGCAGGCGTTACAGGGCTGTCCCCGCCAGATCCACCAGAAGCCTCAAAAGTTTCTTTCCCCAAGCTGTCCGCCTGCTGAACTCCTGAACATTGACTGACTAGACGTACATGTAACTCACTTGTGTCCCTACGGTATACCTATCTGTGTAACTTTACTTGCCCCCACCCCCACACACACACACACATACACCTGCTTACCTGTTACCTACTTGGCTGTTGTATAGCAAACCGAAGACAAATTCCTAGTATACGTAAGTATACCTGGCCAATAAAGCTGATTCTGATTCAGATTCTGATTACATGTTAGATGAAAAAGGCTTCTTTGTAGCCGGTGCATCCGAGGGGAGAAAAGGAGACTTACCCGAGGTAGCCGTGGCAATCCATGCATCCAGCGCCTCCCCAAACAGAGCCTGACCTTTGTACGGAAGGCCTTCCACACACATCCTGGATTCCACGTCCGCAGACCAGTTGCGCAGCCAGAGACCTCTGCGAGCCGAGACCAACATGGAGGAGATCCCCGCAGCCATGGAACCCAGGTCCTTCATGGAATCCACTAGGAACCCTGCAGAATCCTGATTATTACGTTAAAATACATCAACGTCACCTTTGTCCAGCATAGACGATTCCTCCTGCAGAGTTATCGACCACCTGGCAATAGCTTTAGCAATCCAAGCACAGGCTATAGTAGGCCGCAATATAGCCCCTGAAGCCGTGTAAATGGATTTCAGCGTAGCATCCACCTGGGTCCTTTAATGCAGTAGAACCTGGGACCGGTAATACCACCTGCTTGGACAGCCTGGATACAGAGGCGTCGACTATCGGCGGGGACTCCCATCTCTTCCTATCCTCCTCTGGGAAGGGAAAAGCAACCAAGACTCTCTTGGGAATCTGGAATTTCTTTTCCGGGAGTTTCCCATGCCTTTTCAAAGATAGCATTCAATTCATTGGATGCCGGGAAGGTGAGGGGGGGGCTTCTCATTATCCGTAAAGAAGGCCTTCTCCACCTGTTCCGGAGCGGTGTCCGAAATGTGTAAAATATCACTAACAGCCTCAATCATCAACTGCACCCCCCTAGCAAGTGATGCCGTCCCCCTCAACACATCCCCGTCACCGTCTGCAGCGTCAGAATCGGTGTCCGTGTCATCCTACATAATTGCAAGCGCACGCTTATGAGAATGTACCGCAGGGGACCCCGAGGAGGCAGAATCAGACCATACGACCATAGAGGACTGAAGGACCCGAGTGGCATGCTCAGTCCTAGCAACCCTATCAGAAACCTGAGAAATAGTCCCCCTCAGAGAGACGAACCATTCTGGCTCTCTAACTGGGATCTGCGCTAAAACAGTGCAATCCTGATTACATGGAATGGAGTCTTCCTGGGAAGACAAATCTTCTGCAGCATATGAAACAGTGTCCCTAGACATGTTCACATACACACTCAAAACACCCCACAAACACACAGGGTATTATGCAGAGTTTCCCCCCCAAGAATGGTAGAGACACACAGAGATTGGAGCCAACCCACACACAGCGCTCTTGAGGCAAAGGGAGTCCCTTCCCAGCGCTGTGTCCCTTAATAGGCGACACAGCCTTTAAGCTGCTCCCCCCTTCTACAGCCCCCTGGTACCGTACAGACTGCTGGAGACAGCTCTGGAGGGACCTGGATCCACTGAACCGTGACTGCAGGCAGGAAAAATGGCGCTGAACGCTGCTGGGTCCGCTCTGAGAAGCTCCGCCCCCTTCAATGGCGCTGTCTTCCCGCTCAAAAGATTATACTGGCCGGAGAAATATGCTGTCCTGGGTCCGCAGACCCCGACACGCTGAAGACAACCAGTGCAGGGTCCGAAGCTGGCTCAGGGCACTCCCTCCCAAGCGCCGCACCAAGGTACTGCTGAACCTTCCAGGAGCGCGGGAACAACCGCGCTCCTGACCCGTAGCCGACCTCTACACACCGTCCCCCCGCTTGCAAGGGGGGACAGTGCCCGACTTGCCACACTTCAGCTTCTGAGGGGGTGGCGGCCTGCTGCCGGGGCGAGCGTTCCCCTGAGGTGGGGCGCGATCAGACTCCTCTGGAGTCACCGTCCCGTCAGCGGGAGCAGTGGCTCAAGACCCCGCAGGGTGGACACTGCTCTCCCCCCCCCCCCCCCCCCCCTCAGTCCCACGCTGAAGGGAGGCTGTCGCCAACAGCCTCCCTGTAAAATAAATTTAAAAAAAACCTTAAAAGAAAAAAAAAACTATCAGAAGAACTCTGTAGAGCTCCCCTAGCTGTGACCGGCTCCTCCGGGCACATTTTCTAAACCGAGTCTGGTAGGAGGGGCCTAGAGGGAGGAGCCAGCCCACACTATTAAACTCGTAAAGTGCCAATGGCTCTTGGTGGACCCGTCTATACCCCATGGTACTAATATAGACCCCAGCATCCTCTAGGACGTAAGAGAAAGTAACATTGCACCAAAATGGAATAATCCCAAAAAGAAGTAAAATTACCAAAAATATCTCAGGAGTAATCAGTTAACACCCGAGGGGGGAATTCAAACCTTATCACGGGTCCCTGCACCAGTCAGCAGCTATTCAACTTTTGCTGCCAATGGGCGCAAGAAGTTAATTTCAGCTCGCTACCCCCGTGGGTGGCGAGCTGATATGCGCGTAACGAGACCCGTTTGGGTGCCCAAACGAATCTTTTCACGCTCATTAGTTTAGTCAGATTTAGGTGCTTTGCGTGCCTAAACCAGACTCCAATGGGTGCAATCAGTGCGATAAGTGGGGACAATTGAATATCACCCTCTGATCTCCCATCACTTTAGATGGGAGATCAGGAGCGAATAAACAACTGAACTCCCCCTCCCAAGAGGCAGATTTCACCTTCTGCCCCAAATTCAGTTGAGTACGATAAAACCTCTTCATTGTAAAATAAAAGTGAATCAATTTCGATACAGTTTGGCATCATTAAAAAGTATTAAGTAAACTAGTATGGCGGTGGAAAAAACAGCCAAATGAAACCGTTTCAATTCCAACAACATGTGCATGGGCCAACTGCATTAACAAGGCCAGATAAGCAAGATGTCTTCAAAACCAATCTCAATACTCATGCAATGTCCAACTGGCCTGGTGGTGCCATAGAGCCAGGGGAGTTTTAAGAGAGGAGGGGACTCGCATGCAGCCTCAGTCGCAGGCTCTAGCAACTAGTATACTCTGGTTTAAAGCCAGTCTACTGTGCATGCGCAGGTCTCTGGGAACATGGCACCAGCACCTTGTTCCCAGGTATACCTCCAGTGCGCAAGCGCAAATCACTCGGAAATAGGCGCGGCAGCCATTTTTCAAGTGATTTGTGCCTGAACTGCAGAGCCACCGCCACGGGACGCCAGAGGGGTAAGTATACTCTATGGGTGGCAGTGTGCGGGGTGTGGGCCCCCCTGGACCTAGGTGCCCATGTGAGCTGCACACACTGCACTCATAGAAATGCCTATGCATGGAGCCCAGTACATTAAGATCAGCTTACCTAGTTATTGAAGGGGAGAACACACCTCACCAGTGCAGATGGCTAATGAACAGCCTATTTTTCCTAGCAAACTACTCAAAGCTGACAAAATGGGGAGGCAAATTCAGTCACAATCAGGCTGAACTAATACCATCCACAATACCCAGACACACCCTAAGCTCCACCACTCCAGTTATAGGTCACTCAAATAGTTACCAACACACTAAACAGTGTTACTGCATACTTGCCATTTGCAACTCATTCGTCCAAAATGTAGAAGCATATATCAGATTTTACAGAGACCCTTGACATGGTTTACATACATTAGGCTACATAAGTGCCTAAATATAGGACATAATGAGCAACTGCAAATCAAGCCTAGCAATTCCCATCTCCCCCTATTTAATAGTGATGAGCGGGTTCGGTTCCTCAGAATCCGAACCCCCACCCCGAACTTCACCCATTTTACACGGTTCCGAGGCAGACCCGGATCCTCCCGCCTTGCTCGGTTAACCCGAGCGTGCACGAACGTAATCATCCCGCTGTCAGATTCTTGCGAGATTCGTATTCTATATAAGGAGCCGCGCGTCGCCACCATTTTCACTCGTGCATTGGAGATGATAGGGAGAGGACGTGCAGCGTTCTCAGTTTCTGTGCTCAATGTGCATGCAAATATCTGTGCTCAGTGTGCTTGCAAATATCTACGTTCTCTGCCTGAAAAACGCTCCACTGTAGTATATAGTAGGAGGACTGTGCAGAATTTTGCTGACCAGAGACCACCAATATTATATAGCAGTACGGTACAGTAGTCCACTGCTCTACCTACCTCTGTGTCGTCAAGTATACTACCCATCCATACCTGTGGTTCATTTTAGTTGTGCGCAGTATATATAGTAGGAGGACAGTGCAGAATTTTGCCGACCACCGGTATATAACATATATAGTAGTACGGTACAGTAGGCCACTGCTCTACCTCTGTGTCGTCAAGTATACTACAAAAGTTCAGTAAAATGACCCAAAAATCAAAATTAAAAGCATCAGAGGAGAAGCGTAAACTTCCCAATATGCCATTTACGACACGGAGTGGCAAGGAACGGCTGAGGCCCTGGCCTATGTTCATGGCTAGTGGTTCAGATTCACATGAGGATGGAAGCACTCATCCTCTCGCTAGAAAACTGCAGTGCCACTCCTAGATGGGCCAGGTGTTTGTCGGCCACTTGGGTCGCTTAGCTTAGCCATCCAGCGATCTTGGTGCACCTCTTTTTTTCTTTGCATCATGTGCTGTTTGGGGCCTATTTTTTAAAATCGGCCATCCTGTCTGACACTGCAGTGAAACTCCTAGATGGGCCAGGTGTTTGTGTCGGCCACATGGGTCGCTTAGCTTAGCCATCCAGCGACCTCGGTGCAAATTTTAGGACTAAAAATAATAGTGAGGTGTGAGGTGTTCAGAATAGACTGGAAATGAGTGGAAATTATGGTTATTAAGGTTAATAATACTATGGGATCAAAATGACCCCCTAATTCTATGATTTAAGCCAGAGGCTCTCAAACTCGGTCCTCGGGAGCCCACACAGTGCATGTTTTGCAGGTAACCCAGCAGGTGCACAGGTGTATTAATTACTCACTGACACATTTTAAAAGGTCCACAGGTGGAGCTAATTATTTCACTTGCGATTCTGTGAGGAGACCTGCAAAACATGCACTGTGTGGGCCCCCAAGGACCGAGTTTGAGAACCTCTGATTTAAGCTGTTTTTGAGGGTTTTTTGTAAAAAAAACACCAGAATCCAACAAAAAAAATTTCAGGGAGGTTTTGCCAAAACGCGTCCGAATCCAAAAACGGCCGCGGAACAGAATCCAAAACCCGAAAAATTTGCGGTGCACATCACTACTATTTAATACAAGCAATGGGACGGCCGTAACCAGCTTTCAAAAGATAAGATTGCAAAATATAGGTGTGTGTGTTATTATTATTATTATTATTTTAGGTGACCTCAGACCCAAAAAATATGCTCTCACCTTTCAGTGAAACAATAGATTCAGGGGTAAATGTATGAAGCAGTGATAAAAGTGAAGAAGTGAGCCACTGGAGAAGTTGTCCATGGCAACTAATCAGCTGCTCTGTATAATTTTATAGTATGCAAATTATAAATGTTACTTCAATTCTGATTGGTTGCCATAGGCAACTTCTCCACTGGCTCACTTCTCCGCTCTTATCACTGCTTCATACATTTACCCCTCAGTTACAAAGGGTATGGGTCGTTGGGTAGACACAACTTAGGTCGACAGGGATAATAGGTAGACATGTACTAAGTCAGTGACGGCTAACCTTGACACTCCAGCTGTTGTTGAACTACATATCCCAGCATGCCCTGCTACAGTTTTGCTATTTGGCCATGCTAAAACTGATGAAGGCATGCTGGGATGTGTAGTTCAACAACAGCTGGAGTGTCAAGGTTAGCCATCACTGTACTAGGTCGACAGGTCAAAAGGTCGACATGGGGTTTTGTTTTTTTACTTTTTTGGCATCGTTTTCTTTGTAAAGTGACAGGGGACACTGCACAAATTGGGGTTCCCCCACATGGCTCGCCATGCTTCGGTCAAGGTTACCATTCCAATCGTAGTCCACGTGGATAGTCAAGTATGAAAAAATCCCCCCCAAAAAAAAACAAAAAAAACTTATGTTGACCTTTTGACCTGTTGATCTAGTACATGTCAACCTAATGACCATGTCGACCTAATGGCTAACCTAAGTTGTGTCGACCCAAACGACCGTATCCCGTCACAAGAATAGCACATTTTGTGACAAGTGTAATGGCTAAATGGTTCCACCACTTCATAAATCCTCAAATCTTGTCTAAAGTATTTCACCAGGTGTCGGGATTCTGGCAACTTGATTGCCTCATACAATTTGCATTCAATTGCATCAACCCCTACTGTTGGTCAAAAATGTGTTTAAACTTTGTGACTAAACACACAAAATGCACTCATGAAATAGCAATGACAGGAATAGGTATGTTTTACCCACAGACAGGATGCTGGCTGTCATACCAGCTGAGATTCCCCGCGCGGGCTTGCTACGCTTTGGGCCCGGTGGCAAGAGTCGCTTGCCACAGGTTCTGTTCCCACTCTGTTGATGGCGTGGAACCACCAACCAAGTGGGAATACCCGGCGGTGGTCAGGAATCAGTCCGTCTGTATT